>NC_142519.1:4942500-5187500 GCF_964205215.1 Stylophora pistillata
AGTGGCTTGATGGTAACGCCGATTTTGTCAGAATTTTCTCCTTTGACTTTAGAAAGGCCTTCGACTCTGTATCACACAATTTCCTCTGTAGTAAATTAAAGCAAGTTAACATTAATCCATATATTATTAATTGGCTTATTAGTTTTTTAAATCATAGAAAGCAGAGAGTTGTTGTCGATGGTCATAGTACTGAATATGTTTCTATGAATAGGGGTGTTCCTCAAGGTACAGTCCTGGGGCCGGTCTTATTTTCTATTTTTATTAACGATATCAAAGCTGTTAATACTAATAAGAATCTTCTAGTTAAATTCATCTAAAAATTCATCTAAAAATTCTTTTTCCTTTTCTGAATTCGGCTAAGTTATAGCCCGTAATTTCATGAAAAGTAGGTCACGTGATGGCTTAGCTGCAAAAGGCCTATTGCATCCGTTTGAAGTCCTAAATTTTGGCGGGCAGCGGTCTTCTCTCTGCGAGGACGTGAGAGCAGCGAATTTCGCGTTTTCTACAAACGTTTGTTTCACGTATTAAATATATCCAATCTCTTTCACTTTCCACGTCTAAAAGCTTCAATACCAGCAACACACTCCCTTGTCGACAGTGAAAAGCGGGAGGTAACTGCAGTTGCTGTCATCGAGATTGAAAGGGTCCTGTTGCTGGAAATCATGATTCAACTCTGGACTTTTAGACCGATAGGCGTTATCAAGAAGGACAAACTCTTTATCTGAATGACGTTTTTTTTTACAAAGCTAAGTAAGTAAGAGTATTTCCCGAATGCTCTTAATGCTCTTTCTTGCATTCATTGGTACAAACTCCTTGAGTTTTGTTTTTTGAACCACAAGAGAAAAGGACAACGTTGCTGTCGAGGAAAGCTAAAGGTTTTTCTTTTCTGGAGGGAAAAACGTAGACTCTACACCAGTTTAATCGGTCACAGGCGTCGCCCTCTTTTCACGCTCGTAAACAACGGTTTCGTAATTACAAAAGGAATCAGGTAATAATCAGCACACTACAAATTCATAAATGGGCGACTACTTTATTTTCAATTTTTCAAAAGCGTTGCTATAAATATATTAATTAACATTCGTGTTTCTGTCGAGGAACTATCGGTTCATGGCTGCCCCGCAGAGATTTGATGTTCTGAAAACAAATATTAGCTTCGAGGGAAAATATGCTATTGTCTTTATCTATTGTCTTTATTTTTCACCGCTAAATTTTCTTCCGCGCGCCAGTTGAAAAACAGTCAAAACCCACTAAATGAAGATCAACCAAATATTTATTCATGCTTACAGCCTGTCGCAAATGTCAATAATTCGCAACCGTACATTGGCTAAATAATACGTTATACCTGTCAGAATTGAAAAGTCACTGGTTTTCCTATCTGCCCAACTTCGCGGCCGTCAAACCATACAAAATTTTCACGGATGAGTACTATCCATCCGGGTATTTTCCGCGGACGGGCACTATGGGCTGATAGTGTCTCTCCACGGATGAACACTATCGCGTTACGTGATCAATTTAAACCATTTAGAATCCGAGAAAAATTAGTGGTGAACTATAAGGCGTAATATAATACGGTCGAAGCTCTCGTAAGCGGACACCCCCAGGACGGGATAAAAATGTCCGCAACTGGAGCTGGCCGCTTACGAGAATGGTTCACATAAGCGGCCATTAGAGATGTAGGGGATAGATGGCCGCTTACGGGGGCTTGCCCAGCTAACCACGTGAGCGAACGTATCATCAAGAACTGTCGACTCAAGAACACCCAAACACTATAAACAAGAACGATGAAATACTCGGACACATTCCTTTAAGGTTGTCGCTGTTTGTTGGCAAGTTTCTAAAGCGGTGAACAAACAAAAGAAAGGCTGTTGTAAGGGGAAAGCGAGTAAACAGAGGAGCCGGATACGGCTTAGAAGTTCCTGGCACTACCCTTCAATATCCGCGTCGCTCACAAACCCATCACAACACTACGTCGGTTACTAACCAACGTTAAAGACAAAGACGAACCGAGGAAAAGACAGAGAACGATTTATAAGATCAATTGTTCCGACTGCCAAGCCTCCTACATTGATGAGACTGGCAGAAACCTCACAACAAGACCGACTGAACACAGACGGACGACGAGGAAAGGTGCTGTCAGCAATCACATTGCTGAACACCATCGACTTACCAACCACAACATTGACTGGGACTCTGTGCAATGCCTAACCTACAGCACTGACTATTTTCAACGACTGACTCTGGAAAGCTGGTTTACTAACTTAGAACAGACTCCCCTAAACAGATGTCAACAACTACCCGCTCCATACAAACGACTCATTCACGACATAAACATCACAAACGACCGAAAAAGAACGACCTAACTTTACCGACAGATCGAAACAGACCAATCACGACCGACTTACGTCACTTGAGTCTTACAGCCAATAGCATCACGGCAAAACCAACCGATCATTTCATACGAACTGGAATAAGAACATTCTACTGACAACAATCATTCACTTGACTCTGATGATGACCTCCACACAGGTTGTCGAAACGTCAGTCACTACCACCGACAACAGTCCTTCTCAGGACTACACTCACCCGGACGATCAGACCACACCTTCACATGTTACCCCCGGGTTCAAGCCATTTACTGTATATAGTTTTTATGGTAACACTAAAATGTCTCTGCCTTGGCTAAAATCGAAACTTGAGTGCATTGGCTACAATGTGGTGGAAACGCCATAATTCCAGTCACAAGCGCATATGCATGCTTCGAAATGTAACCGCATGTGGATGACGACAAAACAAACATTGAACTATGGTATTGTAATTACTGTAAAATCATTGTGACGAACGGCAATGTAAAATGGTTGATTGATAAAAACAAGATACTGTACAGAGGTTGTTGATTTTCTTTCGGGTGTCCGCTTACGAGAGCTTAAAAACAAAGAAAAAGTCTAAGTCGTAATCCCTGAAAGTGTTGTCCGCGGCCGCTTACGGGATTACGAGAATGTAAAAATACAGATTTTGTATGGAAGTTAAAACGGGGTTTCAAACAAGGCGGCCGTAAGCTAGAGTTGTCTGCTTACGAGAGTGTCCGTTAAGAGAGCTTCGACTGTAGTGGAATTCCAAAACTGCGTTTTCTTACCTGATTTTCTACGTGGGTCCGATATTAAAGCGCAATGCACAATTGATGACTTGAAGAAAAGAATCCATCATATTCTAATAAGTCAATAGACATTTCAAGACACCTTGATAAAAGGTCGTGGGATCATTCGAGAATTGTCTTTCAGTCTTTTCCGGGATTTACCCAAAAAGCTGGTAGATAAGGATAGTAAAACAGACCAAAAGGAATCTCACAGTCCCAAGAAACTTGTCACAAAAATTATCAATTCCTGTTTTACAGATCAGGATAGTAAATGGGACAAACAGAAGGATCTATATACCCACGGGAATACCAATAAAAGTCTTAGAACTCCATTCCCTTCAGTATCATGTCCTTTTCTTTTTCAGGATCATCTGCAAGAAAAAGAGGCTCTGGTGATCTCTCTATTGACTAAAAAAATAGGAACTTGGGAACCCCACTGGCAAGAAAGAAACCCTCTAGGAAGCTAAATCGCTCATGTAGCCATTATTTTTATGGCAATCACAAATCGTTTATTAAAAAGAGACGTACTTACGGGGGGAGGGGGTCATGGGATACCTGCGGATAGCCCACTATTAAAAAATAAAGAGGTGGGCACAAATTTGTAACTTTAGATGCCCCTCCCAATTGGAAAATCCCAGTGAAGATCTGCCAACTAATCAGAGGGGAGGGGATGGGTGATGGATGCAGAGAACTTAAAAATTTCAATTTCATCGAGCGGCCAGCGGAATGACAGAAAATTAGTGAGTAGGGAGAAGTGCAAACGACTATCCAGCGAATATGAGAGTGATCATCGCAGCTAAAAACATTACCTATGCAATGGTGAAAATCAAGCCTGAAAATAATGCAGGCTTGTGCGGGAGTTGAGCCCATGACCTCTTCAATAACGGTCCTGCGCTCCACCAACTGAGCTAAGAAGGCAACAGGCAACTGGTCATCCTGTTTGATCGTATGAATCCGAAGTTCCAATAGACGATAAAATGTCAGATTTTCCCAGTCGTTCAAAGGGCTATTAATCAACTTAATCGTCTCTACGTTACTCCAAACGGAATGGGTGTTGGACCCATGGACAAACAGGAGTACATTCTTTATCGAGACATTCGAGTAGCACACAGGTACAACTGAGTGACAGCATCCCTGAGAGTGGGTGCTTAAAAACCTTCTAAGTTGCAACTAACTTTTGCATTTTTAAAGAACTGCTTGTTCAACCGCTTGAGTTTAGTGTTTAGGGGACATCTATCTTTTCATGCATGCGCGGTGGCGGCGTCTTCAAACCGTGCCACGAGGTCACCGAGTTAAAACCTCTCTCTATCTCATTCAGTTTTTCTCGGTTTTTGTTCTTAATGTTGCATTAAACACATTTACTGCGAGTTTTCTCGAACCCTTTTTTAAGATTTAGGATAAAAAGTTTTGATTGTTCATGGTTAGTCACTTTTCACGATATTTCTGATGCCAGGAACACTGATTAGTCAGTGCTTCCGCTTACCTGGATTACTGATTCTTGTCGTAGGATGAGCTTTGTTGGCACATGAACTGATTTTGATAGTTGAAAGAGCTTTAACAGTTTTTGGTAGGTTGATGGGGCTGGATAAAGTTTGCGATTGTGTTGGGAAGACACCATGTACAGTCAAAAGGAAAATGAAACAAGGCAATTAAGATCTCTAGCACAATGGTCTGTCCTATACGCATATATGATTACGTAGTCTATAGAAAGTAGAGTCGACGGCTGTCATAATCGAGGTAACGCTTTCGACACATTAATGCGCCTGTTTTCTAACTACCTTTTCAAGGTCTTAAGGTTTTAAAAATTGAAAAAAATGGAAATTACGACTTATTGAAGATCAAGCTTTTTATTCTCATCAATAGCTGTAATGTTTAACAATGCTTATAGATAGTTCACTTAACGTCCAACTTATTGAAAATATCAAAAGACCACACAGACCATCCATCATCGTCTACAGTTCGTCACAGATGACCCCGAATGAGTTAACGGCGTATGCATGACCAGTTTTCTTACATGCCTGATCATTCGCATCATTTTACGACCCTCTTTTAATAGTATATAATTATCAATTTTTCTTAACAGAGAGGGAGTAGCATGTACCCTTATATACACTTCTAGTTCTCTATACCTGAGACGCAATGATGTTGGTTAGCAAAAAGTTTTATTTCTGCAAACACCACTTTTTAGGAGAACAAAGTAAAGGCATAGATAGAGACTTTTGACAAATATATACCTTACTAAGAGAAACTTACCCAAAACATTGCCAAGGTTCAGTGTGTAGGTACTATTCTCGTTCCCAATGCCAAACTCGTTTACTCAACTCACTCCCGAGGTCCACTCGTAGCTTCTTTTCTGTCTCATATTGTGTCAGACGGTAGATCTTGTTAAGTCCGAGCCAAAACTCACCGATGAGGAAATTGCCGAAGCCACGTTTGTAGTCATCCAAGGTGCGGTTGAAATTAACGGATCGATTCATTCTCCTTTGGAATACTGTCCAACCTCCTCCGGTCATTGTCTGATTGCAAAGTGCATCGAATGCACTGAGCCATTGGGATGGATCGTAAAAACAACGCGGATTATTTGACATCTTCGTTGCAGCTCAGCACAGCTCTTAGCTGTTGAGGAAAGTTGGCAGAAATATGAATATGTGAACATGAAATTCATGTCTTTTTAATTTAACTGATAATGAGTTAAATCATTCTTTGTTGACCATGGATTCATAAGCGTCAAAAGAACAAAACGAAAGCAGAAAGAACGACATTTAAGAAAGGAAAATCAATGGCGTAGACTTAATAATGACAGACACATTACATGTTTCAACCAACTATTCTGATGAGTTGATCAATATGAAACGAATGATAACTTCAAAAGAGGACAAATGCATTGAGAACACCCTCGCAATCTCGCTTTCGTTGTAGAGTCCTAATTAGGATTTGAAGGTTACCGGGAGTTATGAAAGTTCAGAGTCTTACCGGTCTCGTTATTTCTGTTTCCTTGATGAATGATATTTTTGTCACATTTATAAAGAATTGACTCACGTTCTCAAACTTCAACTCGTTTAATTAGAACATTGTGAACTGACAGACAACTTAAAAGCGGCCATGGAAGTTAACAACAGAAAGTTCTGCAAGACTGTTGTATATAAATATATCTTATTATTAAAAACTAAATTATTGGCTAATGCAATTCAAGACTTTTTATTGGCTTAGCCATTATGGTATATCAGCCAATATACCATAATCTACATATATGGCAAGCGTACGTGTCAGCTTAAAATTAAAAGGGAGCTAAAAATTTAATAATTTAATTTAACGTTTTTAATAAAACAATTATTCCACTCGCGCTTGTTGGATATGAGATGATTATAGCCAACTCGGCGCTACGCGCCTCGTTGGCTATCTATCATCTCATATCCAACGCGCGCTCGTGGAATAATTGTTAATTAGACGTTTTGTTGTGTAGTATCGCTGAGTATTTTTACGAGTTCTGCCGTACTTAGACGAGCCCGTAGGGCGAGTCAAAATACAAATAACGAGTAAAAACACTCAGCAATACTACACAACAAAACGTCTAATAAGATATATTTATTATCCAACACGCCAAACTGTTATTTCAGTGCGGGCGAATTTCGCGGATATTTATTCAAGAGGAGTGCGTGACAGAAGTATGCGAAGCGGAACGGAATATTGGCGCGTTGTGTTGCTGTTTCTATTTTCTTCATTAAATGAAGAAAGTTTCTGGTCGTCAAGCTGTTTTTCTTTGTTTGATTCATCTAATAAACTTGGATCTATATTTGCCAGCCATTCTGACTCTTCGTCGTCGGAAATATGATTCAAATTGTCTGCCACTTTTGTTTTTTTTTTTTATTTCGTAACTACAATCCAATTCTTCGCTTGCGCGATGCGAGAAAACCTGTTTAACCGGTACTCTACATTAGACGTGTACAAATATCGCGTGATACTTGTACTCGTCTATGGCGTTATTTGTACTCGTCTTAGTGTAGTTGGATAATAAATCGATTTATTTCATTCATTTGTGCGGTTTGAATCTTAAGAGGTCAGTGAAAATGACGAACACTTGAATGCCTGAAAGTGTTACATGAATCAAGTTTACCTCAATCACAAAATATCTTAGGAACGTTAAATGGCTTTAAACCTCCTCTCTGTTGTGACAATCCTCAGTGTACCTTTTTGGGGCATACTTGTGAGTTATCACCACTGGATCAGCCCCCGTAGCAACAGTTGCTAGAAAATATTTGTTTTGAAATATACTTGAGTACTTTAAGAGGTCAACGGTCGAGTCTTTGACTCGCTCATTATCATAATTGGAGTGTTCAAGCGTAACACAGTTTAGTCAGCCGCTAATTGTATTATCGCTGAGATTCCGATCTTGCTCTTAAGTAATCTACCAAACACTCCAATCTCAATATCATATTAAGAAAGTTTTACTAGAGGGGTTGTTACATCGACTATAACTCTCAAGAATGTGGCACGAAGATAATGGCGAAACACATTATGAAGATTTCAACCCATAGGACTCATGAATGCTACGACTATCTCTTTACAGATGAATCACGCAAAATGTATAAATTAAATTCTATAACTCCTTTTCTCTTTCATACAATCATATTCGGATAGTGATGAAACATTTAATTTGTCTTTTAGGGTTACTGAGGTTTCACCTCAGAATTGTGCTAGCATCGCATGTTTGAGTGAGCAAAGAAGGAGACATCTTCCACACGAGATATATATAGCTTTCTGTGGCTTGAAATCTACCATGGCTGGCGTTGTAGCACAGTCTTAGACTGAAGAAATTTCAACTGCTTGACCTTGCATCGTACTCATCAAATTTCCGAGCAACCACTATTTCTACTATTAGGAAGCTTAATTTATTACATGCATTTCAATTCAAGAGTACGTAAATCAGGCGTAATACCGAAGATGCGAGAAAGAAGTTTTATGTTCTTCGGGGATTCCCTTCATACAAATGGTTTTGTCAAATGCATGGGGTCTATAACTGATGAAACTGCACTTTTTTTATGGGCGACGGAAACCTTATACTCCATAAAAGGAGTGAAGTGCTCTATCAGAAACATGTCTCACTTGTATTAACCGAATGGGGAAGTTAAAAGAGAAAGTTCTACAAGGTAGATTAATCGATTTATTGAATTACAAGGTGGATTAATCGATTTATTGCAAGGTGGATTAATCGAATTAAAAAATTAGAAATCGAATTAGAAAGTTCTACAAGGTAGCTGTGGATTGATCGATTCATTGAATTCCTTGGTGCGGTTTTAATATTAAGAACCCAGTGAAAATGACAAACGCATGAATGTCAGCAAGTGTTCACCTTAATCATAAAATGATCCCTTGCGACTATCATAAAGATATGCCTTTTTGGGGGATACTTGTGAGTTATCACAACTGGTCAGCCCCCACTGAAAAACAGTTGCTAGAAAATATTTGTTTTGAAAATAATCACATTCAGAAGACGAAAGGTCAAAACACTGAGCTGCGTGTAATATCGTGCCACTGCATATTGAAAGGATATTGATATGGATGATGGAGGAAGCCTTAGTCCCAGGCAGATAATACGATGAGCTTTTACTGAGCCGTTTAGATCAAATAGCACTGTAAATATGAGCGAACGAGAAAGTACAACATCCCTTTGAAATAATCGCTTAAAAGTTTAAAAATAAATTGTATTTCGGATGCGAGAAACAGTAAGTTATCCTAACCTCCTCAAAGATCATCACCTACGACAAATAACGAGTAAAAGTAAAACAATTTTGCTTGAGTATTTCAATACTCGGTCAAGTATTAGGCTCGCTCATGATGTAATTGGAGTGTTCGAGCTTAACACAGTTTAGTCCGCCGCTAATTGTAATAACAACGGAATTCCGATCTTGCCTTGAAGAAATTAACCTAACACCTACGTTCTCAATTTCATAGGACATTTTTGCTTCAGTGACGATAACTCGCAACAATGCGGCACAAAGACGATTGCGAAACACATCCAACATTTAGGACTCATGAACGTTATTCAAAAAATGATGCAAAAAGGTATGGTTATTTCCTTACAGATGAATATCACATGATGTATTAATTAAAACGGCAAAGATGAAGAATTCTGCAAGTCCTTATCTTTTTCATACAATCATAATCGGACCGTGAGGGAATATTGCATTTATTTTGAGGGTTACTGAGGTTTGACCACAGAATTGTGCAAGCTTTGAAGTTTGGATAAGCAAAGAAGGAGACGTCATCTAAAAACCAAGAGCAAGCTTGTCGCTTATTTTGGCTGGAGATATTTTATAAATCTTTTGAACTTCCTATGCTAATTCAAGCAGAGAAATACGGATCCAGAACATCTTCCCCTATGAGTATTGGGAGACTCCTGGGAAATACAGTTGTCTTCTAGCATATTCTCATTACGTTTATATAGTTTCTACGCCTTGATAAGTTAAGGAAAATTGCACTGTATAAATAGAAAGTTTGAGTAATAGAAATCTTTAATCTACAACTGTGCTACATACTAGACAGTTTGCGATTTACAGCTTTAAGGTCGGGAGAGGAATTTCTTGTTACCATGTCTGCTTCACAAAATTCTTCTTTGCTGCTCAGTGCGACATTTTTATTCATGATTCAATTGTTACCTTCAACTGACTCGTGCAGCTTCGCTAAGTCACAGAAACAACAACATAGATTTCGAGAAATATGGGTGAGAAACTATGCTTTGGTATATTATGTTAACCCTTGGATTACATTTCCTTGAATACGATGACTGTTTAAATATTGGCAGAATGTTTTTCTGGGTTGGCGTTAGGTTTCAGCGATTCCCTGCAAAGAAAAATTTTGACCATCGGGCGTAACACGGTCTTTTTAAGCAATTTCGTTTTCTCGTTAAATGAATTAGGGGTCACCAAGCGAGAGACTGAGAAACTTGCAGGATCGTGAGATAAATGGATGCTTGAGTTTGATTTTTAGATTTTAAAAGTGGATGGTTGTTTTATAATTTCATTGGTGAATATAATAAATAACGGATCATTTCGTCTTTGATTTACTCCATACTCAAGACTACACTTGGTCGCCTGACCTTGAAAATTGGTTATAATTTACGTAATTAATCCCAGATTAGACAGGATCAATGAGGTGGGAAAATAAACCGTTCAACTTTAATAAGCTCCACCGAGACAGATAGATCTTATCATTACCTCTGGTATCCTCTCCTCTTTGAAAAATATTTCTATGCCCCAAAGCACAATCACTTTGATGATTCGGAAGACGTAAAAAGCAATTGCATCAGTACTAGTTACAAAATCGAATCATTTGTCTTGGATGAAAGTCAAATAGGTTTACTTAGTGGTACTTCCGACTACGCCGTGCCACAAGACTTTACTTAAGCCATGGCAAGTTGTAATAAAGCAATGGTGTTTGAATAACACTTGAGTACCTTAAAAAGTCAAGTATTAAGCTTGGAGTGACGGAATTCCGATCTTGCTCTAAAGGAGTTAACCTAACACCCACTTTCTTATTATCATAAACAGCTGCTACAGTGACGATACCTCAGAAGAATGCAGCTCAAAAATGATGGCGAAACACATTATAACGATTTCAACTCATCCACCATGATGTCATTCATAAAATTATGCAAAAATGTTTCATTATCTCTTTACAGATGAATCACGCACAATGTATGAACTAAATTCTATAACTCCTTATCTCTTTCATACAATCATAGTCTGACATTGATGAAACATTTAATTTACTTTTAAGTGCTAATGAGGTTCACCTTAGAATTGTTCCAGCAAAGAAAGAGACATTTTTCAAATTAGAAGAGCAAGCTTCGCGCTTATTTCGACCCAATCTTTGTGAATTCGAACTTCCTATGTTAATTCACGCAGGCAAATACATATGCTGTATTCCAGATTATCGTCCCCTATGAGTATTGGGAGACTCCCGGGATATACGGTTGTCTTCCACCATATTCTCATTACATCTTTAGTTTCTAAGAAAGAGGATGCTCTTTATTCCAGAACACGCCTCCGGCTTCCGAGAAATGTAGTTGTACTGTCGTCTAGCATATTTTCATCGCGTCTATGGTTCCTACGCCTTCACATAGGAAACTGCAGTATATATACAGGTTCGATTCATTGAGATTTCTTCAATCTACAACTGTGCTACGTGTACATTTCGAGATCTACAGCTTTAAGGTTGGGAGAGAAATTTCATCGTATCATGTCTGTTTCACAAAATTCTTCTTTGCTGCTCAGTGTGGTACTCTTATTCATGATTCAATTGTTACCTTCAACCCGTGCGGCTCCGATAAGTTGCAAAAAAAACAGCAGAAAATCCGAGAAATGTGAGTAAGAATCTATGCTTTTATGATAACTCTTGGATTACATTCATTTCCTTGAATACGACGGCTGATCACATATTGGCAGAACGTTTCTCTTGGTTGGCGTTAGGATTCAGAGATTCCTTGCGAAGAACAATTCTACTTGCACTCTAGCGTCCTCCATGAGTTCAGAACTGTCAAAAAAACTGAACTAACGGTCGCTTACTTGTTGCATTTTTTCTTTTCTTTTATTTTCTATTATTTCTTCTTTTCCTCGCTTATTCCCGTTCCCTGATACCCATAATCGATAAGAATAATTTCATTTTTTATCCCTTAACAGTTAAGAACTGTGCTGAGCTTTACTCGTGCGGCCAATCCATCAGTGGTGTTTATACAATCGACCCTGATGGTTCAGGTGCCTTTGATGTCTATTGTGACCAGACAACAGCCGGTGGAGGATGGACAGTGATCCAGGAGAGAGTGGATCTCACCATGAATTTCAATCGCACCTGGAACGACTATAAAAAGGGATTCGGTGATTTCCTCATTCGTGAATTTTGGCTCGGACTGGACAAGATCCAACGCCTGACGCAAAACAAGACAGAAAACAAACTCCGCGTGGATCTGGGAGTAACTTCCAACGAATCTGTCTGCGCAGAGTATAAATGGTTTGGTATTGGGAACGAGAAAGCTCTTTACCAGCTGCACATCGGAAAATTTTCATGTAAGTCAATTTACTCTTTTCTAATCAATGCACATTGTCATAAATGACAATTGCTATCCCCTCCCTTACACAGGGTAGATCTCAAAGCAAATGTCTCACAAACGACTTTGCCTCTGAATGAGGCAGCGTTTTACAAGCTACACATCGGCAAGTTTTCATGTAAGTCAATTTACTCTTTCCTAATCAATTCAAATTGTTTGGACGACAGTTACTATCACCTCCCTTACATAGAGTGCATCTCAAAACATATGTCTCACAAACGACTGTTTGCCTTGAGAATATCAGTGTGATTCATATCTGGTTATGCATATTATGCTCATGAGACCAACCCTGAACAACTCATTTACTTGAGAGTTGGCTGTGATTTGGTGGCATAGAATCAATCAGGTGACACAAGGACCTGGGATGTATAGGAAACTAGTGGTCAGATTTGATTCAGTAACTTTGATACTCTAGAATTAAAAAATGTTTTCTGAAATGTCGCTTCCCCAAGAAGCAGAATTCCATCGTTAAATGGGCCAGAGCTAGGCTCTCAACAATTACGTATGCGAATAATTATCTATAAATTTAAAATATATTTAATTTTTTCCCTCTTTTTTTGTGTGTTTAGCTCAAAATGTTCGTGATTCCCTTTCCGCTCATAATGGAACGTCATTTGGTACCCGGGACAAACTTTCAGCTGACTCTTGTCCATCGCAGTTTGGGGGAGGCTGGTGGTACGGCGCGAATAAAGCTTGTGAATCAAATCTCAACGGCATCCCTCCTCATCCTGGATATGATCATTCAATACACTGGGCACGTTTAAAAGGTCGCGATTCTGCTGCAAGCACCGCTCCCAGAACAACTGAAATGAAAATCAGACCAGTGCACTTTTAGTCGTGGGTGAGTGGAGAAGAAGGATTTTTTTTGTGAAGACAAAATTTTCTAGATTCCCTTATAAGGCTCTGTAATCGCATAGTGCGGTGAAGGGAAAGCCAAATTTAAAATTTTGGTATAGTTATCTAGGATTTATCAGGAAACGTGATTTTTTTGAGAAGTCTTGATGGAAACAAAAAGCAAATCTTTTTTTGTAGAAAGTTTGTACCGGTAAACTACGCCTGACCCTGCCTTAAGTCAGTTAGATCCAAAAATAAATTCCCAGAGGCCTTAATTGTTATTAGATTAAGTCGACTTCATATATACTAAATTAGCTTGATTTCAAGGTCAATTGTTAACGTGATGTGAACACGTTCAGATAATTATGTGCAGTAAATAAATGAAATCATAAAAACCTTCAGCAAGGATATGAATGATGTTTGTGGTAAAAATAAGCAATATAACTAAAGCTCCAAGAATTATGCAAACCTCCTGACTGCTTCTTGGGTTTGGTTCCCATCGTGTTTAAATGAGGCTATGTTAAAACGGTAAAAGTCCCCCATTGCTTAAATATATATTTAAATGTTGTTAATTTTAATTCATCGTAAGTCTTTCATGGATTAAGCCGAAAGCAAACCTGAACAACTGCAGGTGATGGTTTGATATTCAAATGAAAATATATTTGAAATGTACACAGATGTGTCGCCTAATTTAGTAGAATGGAAAAGAGAAGGGTCGTGATCGAAGTCACTCTCCCGAAGAATCAATCGTTTGGTTAGAAATTTGCACTAGTTTTCTGTTAGGTTTTTCCATGTTTAGATGAAGTTGCTTAAACACGGAAAGAGTCCTCCATTGCTTAAATTAATGTTATTGTTGGTCCGTGAGCTTTTCACAGACGTAGCTGGAAACAAACCAGAACTATTATGGATACTGAGACGGACACGCTCGATGGCCTATACTAAGCACAAATATGATCGCGTAGTTTGCAGAAGTAGAGATGTCGTGACCAACAGACATCGTTGAGGATATTTGTTAAGGTCAGCGCACGCGATGACACTAACGAGTCGCGGGACAACTCCGATCGTGTGAACTAGTCATTTTGCCACAAAATCTAGTCGCACCGGCGGACTAAAATGTGGTCCATGCGACTAGTCCTACGGATTCAAACTGGTTTGAATTTTAGGGACAAGTACCTGCGAATTGTTCCTCAAAACGCTTGGTGTTAATCAAATTTCCTTGAACAATCTGCTGTTTGTACTGAGCTGATTTATTTCAATGCTACATTGCTATTGATAATTTTGGTTTCTTAAGAAAGCCTCAGCATTTAAGAATGATACTGTTCTCCCCCAATTTTGGCTACATTCCTGTGCCGTTGGTCCCCGCGTATAAAAACTACTAGGGACTAGTCCCTGCGACCAGTCCCTTCGTGTAAACTCTTCAGGAGACTAGTTGCAGGGACTAGTCCCTGCGACTAGTCCCAACGACCAGTTTCATGCGACTAGTCCCTTCGTGCGAACTACACATTTCTGTGGTCGCAGGGACCAAAATTTGGTCTCTGCGACTGGTCGCACGAATTCAGACTGGTTTGAATTCGTGCGACCAGTCGCAGGGACTTGTCGCATGAAACAAATGTTTGTCCTTTCGTGTGAACTGTTTGTGCGACCAGTCCCTGCGACTAAACGGTAAATAAGCCAATCACGGGTCAGTATGATGCGTGACTTCCGGTATTTGTAAACATTGCAGTCATCTAATGATGAATTTTCCCTAACTTCTAGATTTCTACAGCTGAAAAATAAAAAACTATTTCTAGTGTTGTAAACATAGACAGATGTCTTGGAGCCGTTTTGATGGAATTTTTACCCTATTTGACTGTGTCTGTTAAAAATAAAATAAAAGAACAAAAACGGAACACGTAAAAGCATGAATAATCCAACTGAATAAGTGTAGTTCGTTTGCGTTGATGTTTAATAGTGCTGCAGTGAAAAGTTACCAAATTTTAATTGTTTTCGTGTAACGCCCCAGACTAAGAAACATCTTTTGCCTCTTAATTTTCCTGTGTTCTTGTGCAATTGAATGCCCTCGTGTGAATGCCTTAAGGGACTATTCCCTGCTACCGGTCCCCTCGTGTAAACCCTTCAAAGACTTGTGGCCGGGACTAGTCGCACGGACTAGTCGCAAGGACTGGTCCCCTCGTGTGTGCCGACCTTTATGGCAGTCAAATACAAACATCCTCCGACTACCCAGGTGAAAACTGACGTCTGGCCCTTAATCATTTGTGCTGATTTATTTTACTTAACGTGAACTCTAATTGCATAGTGTGGTGAAGGGAGAGTCAAGTTTTAAATTTAGCATAGTTCTCTAGGATTTACAAAGGAACGTGCTTAATTTGAGACGTATTTTGATGAAAACAAAATGCAAAATTTTGTTTTTGTAGAAAGTTTGTAGCGGTAACCTACGCCAGACCTTGCCTTCAGTTAGTTAAATTCAAAAGTAAATTCCTAGAGGCATTAATTATATTTAGTTGAGTCGACTTCCTACTAAGTTAGATTGATTTCAAGGTTTATTGTAAACTTTATCAGAAAAAGTTGACATAGATAAAAAACGGTAAATAAATGAAATCATAAATGCCTTCTGCACTGATATGTATGAATGATGTTTATGGTAAAAATCATCAATATTACCGAGGTCCCAAGAATTATGTAACTCTCCTGACCGTTTCGTGGCTTTGCAAAACTTTCTTGAAATTTTTCAGCCCCCTTCGGTGTTTCGATGAGGCTATGCTGACACGGAAAAGTCCTCCATCGCTTGAATATCAATTTAATGTTTTTAATTCTGATTCATCGTAAACTTTTCATAGATTAAGCAGAAAACAAACCTGAACAAATGTAGATAATGGTTTAATATCTATATAAAAATTTATTAGTGCTATACACAGATATGTTGCGTAATTTAAAAAAATAAAGAAAGGAGAAGAGTCGTGACCGAAGTCACTCTCCCGAAGGATTAGTCGTTTAAGTTTTCTGTTAAGTTTTTCCGTGTTTAGATGAAGCTGTGTAAACACGGAAAAAGTCCTCCATTGCTTAAATCAGTTCAATTGGCGGTCCGTGAGCTTTTCACAGACTTAGCTGGAAACAAACTTGAACAAATTTCAGTTATATATGTATGAATTTTTTTTAAACCATTTTATCGTAAGCGAATAAACTGGAGGTCGAAGTGGTGGTACACCGTGTGGTAAATTCTCTGTCGCCACCCTTGATCAAAGCCGGTTTTCAACATCATGTGCTTTTCCAAGCAGTGTATAAATGTATCTTGTCTTTCCTAAGTCTGTTATGAGTCCACCGTATAAATTTTCTTTACCCCACCAGTCTCATTCTCCTGAGAAAAAATCTAAACGACATTTATTACATTGCCGGCAAGTGATCAAGACAGACAGGTTTGCGACAAATACAAATTATCCTTCGTTAGGCAGGCGCCCATATTTCCCCATATCTATCGATTTGACATAGTAAAAATAGTTTGAATATATTTCAAGTCTTCCAACCAACTACTTGACGTAATTATGCAGTGTTTATGATTTTAAAAGGACATATGGTATTTCGAGGACTGGACTGGACTGGACTGGACTGGACTGGACTGAACTGGACTGGACTGAACTGTACTGGACTGGACTAGTAAAACGTGGACTAGTAAAACGCAGACTTAACAACAACAACAACAACAACAAAAACAATTTCATAAGAAGGCAATCACAAGACTTGATGGTGAGCCCATTTAGTGAGTAACAATCCCTGTTTGACCTTTAAGCTACAATGGGTCTGACATGCGCCGGATACAAACGATTTTATAAGTTTAGGCTAACAAAGAAAGAGTTTTATTCAGCTGCAATTCAAAATCTTAAAATACACTTTCGTCGTAAATTTCACAGCAGAAACGCAGGAATTCGATGAATAAAAGTCGCATTAAATCTCCTTGTGTCTAAGTAGAAAGAGTCTCATTGACTTCAGCTTTTCGGTGGAAGAAAAACCGATTTACACGCGCCATTACAGAAAACAAACAAGCAGACTGACAACTCCAAAACACATATTTGCATTCACTTACAATTTGACTTTCCGTGACATTTTAAAACGGAACAGAGGTAAATCTTCGAAGATTAATCGTCGTTGAAAATAGAAAAAAATACTTTCCGTAAGATCTCTGACTGTTTTTCTTTTTTCGAGAAAATCGTCGCATGATCATTTAACTCGTGTGTGTTTGTCACACCAGTACTGCTGTTTAGCGTATGCTTCTTTACTCCTCAATTGACAGGTGTCATATCGTGACAGCTACTTATCAAAAAAATGTTTCAAAATTTGCTCGGAAGCCTTTAATTACCTTTACAAATAAAAGTGCTTCGGCGAAAGCTTTCTCTTTAATTTGAAGAACTCGAATGATTTAGGGCTACAATTACGAGTTTAATTACGGGAAAATCCTCCTTGAACTTAACAATTTGATAGCGAGTGAGTTATAAAGAAGACAAACGTTATTCAAACGCTAGTCCGCGTTTTAAAAGTCCGCGTTTTACTAGTCCGCGCTTTACTAGTGCGTGTTTTACTAGTGCGCGTTTTACTAGTCCGCGCTTTACTAGTCCGTGCTTTACTAGTCCGCGTTTTACTTGTCCAGTCCAGTCCAGTCTAGTCCAGCTCAGTCCAGTCCAGTCCAGTCCAGTCCAGTCCGGTCCAGTCCAGTCCAGTCCCCCCAATACCATATGCCAATTTCTAATGTAAACTCTGTATGACAGAGGCGACTTTCTGGCGCGCGTTGAAAATAACAAAGCGCAACCTCTCACAAGTGACGACATTTCAAACACTTTAGAAAGAAAAATAACTGAGTTGAAAGTAATTCTAAGCAATAAAGATAAAAACACCACTGCAAATCAAAGGTAAATGCTGAAACAAACAAAATTTAATTCGTAACAATTAACTTCTGCCTTCTGTCTGCGTTAATTTTGGCAACTACCTGTTACTGATCAATTTTCTCGGTGTTTGCGCATACGAAGAATGATCTTCAAGTCCATCATTTCTAACTTGTTGCATGCCAACTGGGGCGGTTCTTAGTTCCAAATCATGATGGCTTGTGTTCAGTTATGCACCGAAGCTGGGTTCCTGTAACTACAAAGTAATTCGTCTCCTTCTTAGGTATCAGTGTGAAATGAATCTGTCGCGGGCACTGCGGTTTTCTTGAGCAAAATAACTACCACTCCACAGCTTGGATTTGTTTGAGGAAAAAGCCTTTGCCTTTCAAATTGAGGCGGTGTCCTGGTACATTTAAATCTTAGGAGCATATATCCCCGTTTTCCGTAGGTTTCTTTCGACAGTTGCAGCAAGGAAACCACTCGCGATTTCCAAGACGTGGGCGACTGAGCGGTCAATATTTCTTCTTGAAACTCATTTTCCTGACTTTCTCTCCCTTTCTCCTCAACAGAGGTATAATTTTCCCTTGAAGACGAGCCAGGTTTTGTTGAAACATAAATGCATGTATTACACCCTCTCAGCTAGACTAAAATCCAAGTCGAGAATTTAATGAGTAGCGCTCTCACCGCCGCTGTATTCCTTGTTCACATCCACATCAACAGGGATATAATTTAGCGTGTTTGACTATTGCTACATCACAGTTTCGTCTTAACAAAGATGGCGGATTTCAATTTGAAAATGCCGATTTTTGGAACGTAATTGTTCGCAACGAAAACGCTTTAAGCTCAAATGAGTAGCAAGTTAGGACAATGCGAGCAAAGAACTTTTGATGGACCTTTAGCGACTGCAACGACGACCGGAAGCTAGAATAGGCCTTTTGCAGCTGTAGTCACGTGATCAATTCTAGATATATATATATATATATATATATATATATATATATATATATATATTATGGGATACAACTTGAGGAATACCAGAGATAGAAACAGCATATCGAAAATATCAAAACGGCCAAGTTTGGGCCCCGGGAGTTACAGAGCACTGTTTTTACAGCGTTTTGAACTTTCGGAAAATTTAGAGGATTTGTATGGAAAATGTTGCTGGAGAGCAAGGCCTTGCTCTCCAGCACATTTTTACATATAAACCTTCTTATTTATTAAAAAATTCAGAGTGTCGTCAAATCTCATTTTTGAATATTGGAGTCCTCAACCTTGGCCATTTGTTATTTTCGAAATGTTCACCAGAAAGAACATTTATTTCTATTTTACTCGATTACACGCCAGACCTTAAGCGAACCACACTCTCCGAGAAAAAAAGAAAACTTAATACGAACAGAATATTAAACTATAACTAATATATATGAAAATGGTTGATCGCAAATAGCACAAAAGGCTCACGTAGTGCAAAGAATTCTAATGAACGCCATGATCCTACTGATTAACGCGATTGTCTCCTGTTCACACACTAATTAGCACAATTGTCTCCTGCTCATTCTCCCCCACGTTGATATGACATGGTATATCAATAAAACGATAATACCGATGATAAGGGGGGCCTTCGGAGTCACTGCTAAACTGTCCAGAAGTTTCTGAAAGTATTCATCCTCATCTCGATTATCTCCAGGTTCGTTCATAACAGATCGAGCTGTCATAAATTATTTTCCCAGCTGCACTTTAGCGATTCTTACGTGTCCATCTTTTCCCACTCCAGAACTTCTTCACGACCAGAAATGATCCAGAAGCGTGTTGATAAAGCCGCCAACAATTGATTCGTTCCACCCGCGTGATTGTCTTTTTCGTGACAATGTTTGACAATGAGCTTCGTCACATGGCTCTTTCGAGGCAAGATTATCGGGAAACGGGCATCCTGTGGTAGAAATTCTGCATACCTAAGGCGGCCATCGCACCTCATTTGGCCTTCCTCGTCTAGCCACGGTTGTAAGCCGAGCAACTTGCTCTTTTTTGGTAACTCTCGTTGTCGCTGAAGTGCCAAATACTCATTGGGAAATGCCTTCCTCTGTGCACCTTTAATCACTTGAATTGCAGCATCTTCGATCTCCTCCACATCTAAGTCTCTTCTCTCTCTGTTGGGACTTCTACAGTTATCTACGAAACGATGAACCCATGCTTGATTTCTTATTAACTTTGTCCAACTTAAAAAACGTTTTGGATCCAGACGCTATAGCTGACCATCTTCATGAAGTGAAGTCATTATCCAATCTGCGTTATTTCGGCCTGTATGTGAACTTCTTGGAGTTGCTTTCCTGATTTCCGTTGCTTCCGAGACCTTTTCGGTGTCAATTTGATTCTTAGGCTAGTCTGACTCTTCCTTTTGAAGGAAATCTGGGCCATTCCTCCACTTTCCCTCCCTAGCCATGTCTGATACTCTCATACCCCTCGTAGTAAAGTTAGCAGGATTCTCTTTGGTTGGCACGAAACGCCACTGCTTGGGATCTGTTAGGCTTTGAATTTCTCCCACTCGGTTTGCTACGAAAGGTTTATATCTCTGACTTCTACCTTTTATCCACCACAGGACATTCATGCTATCGGACCAGAAGACTGCTTGACCCAATGCCCAGCTGTAAACTCGGTCAACCTTAGACCTAGGATTGCTGCCATCAGTTCCAAACGAGGTATACTTGTTGCCGCAGGTGGTGCTACTGACTTGGCTGCAGGTAGTCGACTGGATACTAATCCACTCTTGTAGATAACCCTCGAATAGACAACAGCACCATATGCATCTTGTGACGCGTCTACGAAGGTATGTAAGGTTTCTGACAGCAAAACTTCTTCTTGGCCAAACCGTAAACATCTTGAAATCTTAATCGTTGGTAACTCTTCTAACTCACCGAACCATTCTTGAGACTTGTGGATCAACTCCCTTGGGCATAACTCGTCCCATTCAAGTACTACCACTCACATCTCCTGCATCATGACCTTGGCTCGAATTGCAAATGGCGTCAAAAAACCAACTGGGTCAAATAATGTAGTGATTCTCTGCAGAAAATTCCGTTTAGTGAGCTGAGAGTTTTCTTCAAGCGAACTTGCTTTGACCGTCAACACGTCTTCTTCTGGAAGCCACCTGATTCCCAGAGTCTTCACTGTTGGTAGGGGGTCCTTGTTGATGTCTACCTCAGATGCTCTGTCCTCGATCGGTATCTTTTTTAGAACCTGGGGTTAAATGGACAACCATTTACGAGCGTGCATTCCTGCCTTGCTCAACAGCTTATCTAGCTGCTTGAACAACTCCATACCCTGACTGTCGTCCAACACCGAGTCCATACTGTCATCCATATACGTTGACTTTAATACAGTCTCTGAAGCTAAGGGTAGCTCATCTTTGTACTTCTCAGCATGTGTTTAGGAGACAAATTGAGCTTGGAAAGGTGATGAGTTAATTTCAAACACGACTCGGTTAAACTCGTACTCTTCTGGTTTTCTCTGCTGATCCAAGGATCTCCATAAGAAGCGTTGAAATGATCGGTCCATAGGTACAATTTCAATTCTCAAATACATCTCAGCAATGTCACAAATGAGTGGAACAGGGTGTCTTCTGAATCAAAGTAAAACGTCGTTTAAATCTCTCTGCAATTTCGGTCCTTGATAAATGACGTCATTGAGGGAGATTCCTCCAAACTTCGCAGAGGCATCAAACACGATGCGAGTCTTTGTTGTGGTTCTGTCCAGTCTCACAACAGGAAAGTGTGGAAGGTACCATTTCCTCGCAGGTTTTTCTTCGGCTGGGTCAACTTTACGAATGTATCCCTTGTCCAAATATTGAGTGATGTTTTCCGAGTAGGCTGCTGCGATCTCTGGATTCTTCAGTAAACGTTTCTCCGTGTTGTACAATCTACGAAGCGCCATGTCATAATTGTCTGGTAGGTTAGAAACGTCTTGCTTCCATGGAAGTGCTACTTGGTATCTTCCATCCCAATACTTAAGGGACTTTTCCACCTGTTCTAATGCACATTGTTCATCAGGGTTTAGAAGGGGTCGATCAAGTGATGTGCTAGGATTCTCTATCTCCCATAACGATCGCAAATAGTACAATAAGCTCACGTAGTGCAAAGAATTCTAATGAACGCCATGATCCTACTGATTAGCGCGATTGTCTCCTGTTCACACACTAATTAGTGCAATTACCTCCTGCTCACGAAATTCTTTTTCCTTTTCTGAATTCGGCTAAGTTATAGCCCGTAATTTCATGAAAAGTAGGTCACGTGATGGCTTAGCTGCAAAAGGCCTATTGCATCCGTTTGAAGTCCTAAATTTTGGCGGGCAGCGGTCTTCTCTCTGCGAGGACGTGAGAGCAGCGAATTTCGCGTTTTCTACAAACGTTTGTTTCACGCATTAAATATATCCAATCTCTTTCACTTTCCACGTCTAAAAGCTTCAATACCAGCAACACACTCCCTTGTCGACAGTGAAAAGCGGGAGGTAACTGCAGTTGCTGTCATCGAGATTGAAAGGGTCCTGTTGCTGGAAATCATGATTCAACTCTGGACTTTTACACCGATAGGCGTTATCAAGAAGGACAAACTCTTTATCTGAATGACGTTTTTTTTTACAAAGATAAGTAAGTAAGAGTATTTCCCGAATGCTCTTAATGCTCTTTCTTGCATTCATTGGTACAAACTCCTTGAGTTTTGTTTTTTGAACCACAAGAGAAAAGGAAAACGTTGCTGTCGAGGAAAGCTAAAGGTTTTTCTTTTCTGGAGGGAAAAACGTAGACTCTACACCAGTTTAATCGGTCACAGGCGTCGCCCTCTTTTCACGCTCGTAAACAACGGTTTCGTAATTACAAAAGGAATCAGGTAATAATCAGCACACTACAAATTCATAAATGGGCGACTACTTTATTTTCAATTTTTCAAAAGGGTTGATATAAATATATTAATTAACATTCGTGTTTCTGTCGAGGAACTATCGGCTCATGGCTGCCCCGCAGAGATTTGATGTTCTTAAAACAAATATTAGCTTCGAGGGAAAATATGCTATTGTCTTTATCTATTGTCTTTATTTTTCACCGCTAAATTTTCTTCCGCGCGCCAGTTGAAAAACAGTCAAAACCCACTAAATGAAGATCAACCAAGTATTTATTCATGCTTACAGCCTGTCGCAAATGTCAATAATTCGCAACCGTACATTGGCTAAATAATACGTTATACCTGTCAGAATTGAAAAGTCACTGGTTTTCCTATCTGCCCAACTTCGCGGCCGTCAAACCATACAAAATTTTCACGGATGAGTTCTATCCATCCGGGTATTTTCCGCGGACGGGCACTATGGGCTGATAGTGTCTCTCCACGGATGAACACTATCGCGTTACGTGATCAATTTAAACCATTTAGAATCCGAGAAAAATTAGTGGTGAACTATAAGGCGTAATATAATACGGTCGAAGCTCTCGTAAGCGGACACCCCCAGGACGGGATAAAAATGTCCGCAACTGGAGCTGGCCGCTTACGAGAATGGTTCACATAAGCGGCCATTAGAGATGTAGGGGATAGATGGCCGCTTACGGGGGCTTGCCCAGCTAACCACGTGAGCGAACGTATCATCAAGAACTGTCGACTCAAGAACACCCAAACACTATAAACAAGAACGATGAAATACTCGGACACATTCCTTTAAGGATGTCGCTGTTTGTTAGCAAGTTTCTAAAGCGGTGAACGAACAAAAGAAAGGCTGTTGTAAGGGGAAAGCGAGTAAACAGAGGAGCCGGATACGGCTTAGAAGTTCCTGGCACTACCCTTCAATATCCGCGTCGCCCACAAACCCATCACCACACTACGTCGGTTACTAACCAACGTTAAAGACAAAGACGAACCGAGGAAAAGACAGAGAACGATTTATAAGATCAATTGTTCCGACTGCCAAGCCTCCTACATTGATGAGACTGGCAGAAACCTCACAACAAGACCGACTGAACACAGACGGACGACGAGGAAAGGTGTTGTCAGCAATCACATTGCTGAACACCATCGACTTACCAACCACAACATTGACTGGGACTCTGCGCAATGCCTAACCTACAGCACTGACTATTTTCAACGACTGACTCTGGAAAGCTGGTTTACTAACTTAGAACAGACTCCCCTAAACAGATGTCAACAACTACCCGCTCCATACAAACGACTCATTCACGACATAAACATCACAGACGACCGAAAAAGAACGACCTAACTTTACCGACAGATCGAAACAGACCAATCACGACCGACTTACGTCACTTGAGTCTTACAGCCAATAACATCACGGCAAAACCAACCGATCATTTCATACGAACTGGAATAAGAACATTCTACTGACAACAATCATTCACTTGACTCTGATGATGACCTCCACACAGGTTGTCGAAACGTCAGTCACTACCACCGACAACAGTCCTTCTCAGGACTACACTCACCCGGACGATCAGACTACACCTTCACATGTTACCCCCGGGTTCAAGCCATTTACTGTATATAGTTTTTATGGTAACACTAAACTGTCTCTGCCTTGGCTAAAATCGAAACTTGAGTGCATTGGCTACAACGTGGTGGAAACGTCATAATTCCAGTCACAAGCGCATATGCATGCTTCGAAATGTAACCGCATGTGGATGACGACAAAACAAACATTGAACTATGGTATTGTAATTACTGTAAAATCATTGTGACGAACGGCAATGTAAAATGGTTGATTGATAAAAACAAGATACTGTACAGAGGTTGTTGATTTTCTTTCGGGTGTCCGCTTACGAGAGCTTAAAAACAAAGAAAAAGTCTAAGTCGTAATCCCTGAAAGTGTTGTCCGCGGCCGCTTACGGGATTACGAGAATGTAAAAATACAGATTTTGTATGGAAGTTAAAACGGGGTTTCAAGCAAGGCGGCCGTAAGCTAGAGTTGTCGGCTTACGAGAGTGTCCGTTAAGAGAGCTTCGACTGTAGGGGAATTCCAAAACTGCGTTTTCTTACCTGATTTTCTACGTGGGTCCGATATTAAAGCGCAATGCACAATTGATGACTTGAAGAAAAGAATCCATCATATTCTAATAAGTCAATAGACATTTCAAGACACCTTGATAAAAGGTCGTGGGATCATTCGAAAATTGTCTTTCAGTCTTTTCCCGGATTTACCCAAAAAGCTGGTAGATAAGGATAGTAAAACAGACCAAAAGAAATCTCACAGTCCCAAGAAACTTGTCACAAAAATTATCAATTCCTGTTTTACAGATCAGGATAGTAAATGGGACAAACAGAAGGATCTATATACCCACGGGAATACCAATAAAAGTCTTAGAACTCCATTCCCTTCAGTATCATGTCCTTTTCTTTTTCAGGATCATCTGCAAGAAAAAGAGGCTCTGGTGATCTCTCTATTGACTACAAAATTAGGAACTTGGGAACCACACTGGCAAGAAAGAAACCCTCTAGGAAGCTAAATCGCTCATGTAGCCATTATTTTTATGGCAATCACAAATCGTTTATTAAAAAGAGACGTACTTACGGGGGGAGGGGGTCCTGGGATACCTGCGGATAGCCCACTATTAAAAAATAAAGAGGTGGGCACAAATTTGTAACTTTAGATGCCCCTCCCAATTGGAAAATCCCAGTGAAGATCTGCCAACTAATCAGAGGGGAGGGGATGGGTGATGGATGCAGAGAACTTAAAAATTTCAATTTCATCGAGCGGCCAGCGGAATGACAGGGAATTAGTGAGTAGGGAGAAGTGCAAACGACTATCCAGCGAATATGAGAGTGATCATCGCAGCTAAAAACATTACCTATGCAATAGTGAAAATCAAGCCTGAAAATAATTCAGGCTTGTGCGGGAGTTGAGCCCATGACCTCTTCAATAACGGTCCTGCGCTCCACCAACTGAGCTAAGAAGGCAACAGGCAACTGGTCATCCTGTTTGATCGTATGAATACGAAGTTCCAATAGACGATAAAATGTCAGATTTTCCCAGTCGTTCAAAGGGCTATTAATCAACTGAATCGTCTCTACGTTACTCCAAAGGGAATGGGTGTTGGACCCATGGACAAACAGGAGTACATTCTTTATCGAGACATTCGAGTAGCACACAGGTACAACTGAGTGACAGCATCCCTGAGAGTGGGTGCTTAAAAACCTTCTAAGTTGCAACTAACTTTTGCATTTTTAAAGAACTGCTTGTTCTACCGCTTGAGTTTAGTGTTTAGGGGACATCTATCTTTTCATGCATGCGCGGTGGCGGCGTCTTCAAACCGTGCCACGAGGTCACCGAGTTAAAACCTCTCTCTATCTCATTCAGTTTTTCTCGGTTTTTGTTCTTAATGTTGCATTAAACACATTTACTGCGAATTTTCTCGAACCTTTTTTTAAGATTTAGGATAAAATGTTTTGATTGTTCATGGTTAGTCACTTTTCACGATATTTTTGATGCCAGGAACACTGATTAGTCAGTGCTTCCGCTTACCTGGATTACTGATTCTTGTCGTAGGATGAGCTTTGTTGGCACATGAACTGATTTTGATAGTTGAAAGAGCTTTAACAGTTTTTGGTAGGTTGATGGGGCTGGATTAAGTTTGCGATTGTGTTGGGAAGACACCATTACACATGTCTTCACTTTTGCAACGTGGATCTACAGAGATAAAAAGATCGAAAGCGACCTCAGTTGATAAAAAAGGTCACAGGATTATACCTGATCAAACTTATCTATTTTTTCAGTTGTCAGTCTGTGAAAATGCTTCATTATTTGGTCGCATCAAAGATTATGCAACTGGACACATGCAATGAATTCTATCTAAATTATTTCATTGTCATCTTAACTTGCATTGGTTTCCAAACGATGATTGTTACAGTTCACTTTAGCTGCAATCATCGTCCCTTTCCTATAGCTTGATTAGTTACTTTTATGACCCCAGAAGCAGTTATGGCACTATAAATCAGCCTTTTTTTCCCCTTACTTCAAAATGAAAGAGCTTCTCTCCAAAGTTTTCTAAAGCGACCTACCTGTATTGCTTGTACAAACATAGAATTTCAGCTTCATCCTGTGTGTCCTACAGTTTCCTCCAAACGTACTATTAATGGACGTTTTTCTTCCATCTGAAGTTGCTAGTGGATAGAAAACTTAAAACTATTAAAAAGTGTTCAAGGTATTCGATATTATAGATTTTTTTCTCTATCATTAATGGACGTACTATACACGAAGCAGGAGATTGCAGCTTTGAAGAATCATGACGAAAAGAATTCAAGACTCGTAGTGCTTATTAAAAAAAATTTAGAAAAAAACTTATTGGAAGTGCAGATGGAAGAAGAGACAGTGTTAATGATTGTTTTTGTTTTTCTTATTATAGTGAGTGTATGCGTAATAAAGGCTGATAGTTTCTAAAGAAACTGTTTGGGGTTGCGTCGGCGGGGGCAACGAAATAATTTGGATATATACCTCTATTCGCTCCGACGAAGGGCTAACGCTCGAAACGTCAGCTTTTTGTAATCGTTGCGGTAGCCAATTTACCATTTCAACTGTGTTGATATATCTAAATTATTATGTATGAGTAATAGTTCGTCGTGGGGAGAAAGGGGGAAGGGAGTGTGTGTGTGTGATCCGGTCCACGTCGGCGTAGTCCTGGTAAGGACTGCTGATGCTGTCAGTGATTGACATTTTACACTCTAAGCGGAAGCCACCATGATTTGAATCGCCCTAGCTTCACTCTTTACCTTCCGGTTTCAAGCCATTTATTGTCAGTCTAACAAATGGATTTTATTATGGGTGAGTCTGTTCACAGATGACTTCAAAATAGGGCAAGAATAAAAAAGTGGCATCGCTTGGAGCAGCCAAGCGTGTCACTGATCATGACTTCTTCTGTGATCTGTTACTAAACTGCTACTGAATCGGACCCATGGCCACATGGAATTTATTTTTGTATACTAACGAAGCAATAACTTGTCGTGGGACGTCATTTATGTACCTGTCCTCCATTAGATCATAAGTAGGGGACCAATCCAAATCGTGCCTAATACAGTTTATCGTATATTTAGAACTGGTTGGACCTACCTACTTATAAAATAGTACTCTTTTCCCGGCTGAAATTCGAGCTCGTTGCTGGCGCTAAATCTTGTAAATGTCACCGAAACACCCAAATCACCAAGATCCCTTGGAAGGCACTTAAACACAACGTTTCTATTAACTCGTTAATTTTGCGCATGAGCAAGAGCGAGTTGTAGATATGATGTGAAGAATGGTACGGCATAAAAATTGCGCAGCATTATGTTAAAATTCTGAAAAACTACGATTTAACTCAAAATCTTCTATTAAACTATACTCTTTTGAACACATTGTTACTCGAAAATAATATTTACCGGGCCATGGAATCACCAAATTGTCGCTGCGCCCTGCTTGAAGTCAGAAAGTTCGGTTTCAAATGCTGCTTTATATTCTGAGTTACACAAGGTCTAACTCGATCGTAAAGGGACGAAAAATCCGACTTGAAAATTTTGAAGATTGGCCGCGCGGAAGCCCTATTTTCAAATTTGATCATTTAGTGTGAACGCACAGAATGATGTCCCTCTAGTACCCCCTAAAGCCATCAAAATATATGCACAAACAACGCATTCTGATTGGTTATATATCTCTAAGCTGAGGAGGAGGTTTGGGGACAAAATTCTGCTTAGTAGGGGAGGGAGGGGAAAAGCGTTCTCGCGCCAGGCAATCGCGCGGTTAAGGAAGACGAAAAATTTACTTTCCCGCTGCGGATTTGATCCACCCACTCCTTCGTAACAGGGAAAGTTACTATGACTGCGGCAGTACCACAAGACCACCTACGGCATGACTCGCTAGACAGCATAAGCATAAAAATAACGCAACCTTTTGAAAATCTTATGGCTATACGGCTTATCCTTGTGTCCGAACGTCACATCCAATGCATAAGCTTTTACATGCTCATCCCTATGCTTACATCGCAAGTAAATATCGAGCTTTATATTGCAACAATAGTTTTTCGTTAAATAAAAAAGCACCTTTTTTAGCTTTCTTTCCACAAACATTTACAGTAAAATCTGGAACAGGGATTGTCTTAAACAAATCCTACTCAGACCATATTTTCTGTCTTTGAGACCTAACTTTAATTTCACATCATATTTCTCAAAACGTTCATTTACCAGGCCAACACTTCTTAGAACGATTCATACCCCAGTATGGAAATCAAACATCAATTTCTATTGACGACACATAAATTACATTGATTTATTCAATTTACGAGTTGGCTCATAACTCCTTGATAACTACCCTGGGAAAAAATTATCTCGTCTTTTCACCACGCAACTGATGAACATTCGTTTCTAAGGCCTTAGACACTTCTCAGGCTTTTCAACGATAGATGCATAGATTTCTCATGATCACTTCAGCACGAGTTATCATGTAACATTTCTTAGAATTTTAGAGTTTCAGGATTAATGTAAGATTTCAAAAAATCTCTAAACGAGTGAAAGAAAGTAGTTCTGCAGAATATATCATTCTATGCGTGCAAGGGTTATCATTGCTGTGAATAGGAGTTATGTAAAGGTGATCACGAGTCAGCTGAATCTCTTTAAAACCAACATCCTCTTTAGTCTGGTAACAACAGGTAAGGTCGAGGGAAACCCGCATTATGGACCATAGGCTATGTTCTTCTTTTAGCAACTATCTTTTTTGCCTCAGTATAAGTTTTAGACAAAATATTCACTACTATAGCTCGTTACCGGGCAACCGATTAAAAAGAATTCCAATCAACACGGCAGCTACTAAAGTCAAGAAATGCAGCAATTGTTTTCGCAAGTGTGTCTAGGAAGTTGCGTGGTGTTTGCGCTTCAGTCACGGTCGGGTTTATGCCTTCCCGATATTTTCTGCTCCGACGAAGCGAAGCCAAAACCAACTTCGATACTATGTTGGAGAAACTAATAAAAACTTATCCCCGAAATTTTTTGGGGCTAGTACAAATGCAAGCCCATGTAATCGTAAAGAAGGAATAATTATAGGTCTAACACAACGTTTTTGTTTTGTACGGTCTCTCGACTCAAAAATACTCCATCGTAGCGGAAGAAATTTAGCAGACCACATCGAATACAGATAAGCAGTTTTATAACTCCTTAATAAATACGCCTGGGAAATAATTTTCTCGTCTCTTCATTACGTAATTGATGATCATTGTAATTTGAATATATCAACAAAGTTGAAATGGTAAATTGACCACCGTTACGAATATAAGAGCTGACGTTTCGAGCGTTAGCCTTTCGTCGGAGCGAAGGGCTAACGCTCGAAACGTCAGCTTTTATAATCGTAACGGTGGCCAATTTACCATTTCAACTTTGTTGATATATTCAAATTATTTCTTTACCACCACCGACGCAGCCCCAAACGGTTTCTTTAGAAACTATCAGCTTTATTCATACGATGATCATTGTGTTCGTTTCTAAGATTAAAAATTAAGTCAGTCTTTTCAATTGTTACCATCATATAGATGCATAAATGTCTCATTATCACTTTAGCATGAGTTATCATGTACCATTTATTAGACTTTTGGAGTTTTAGGATTGAAGTAAGATTTCAAAAAATCTCTAAATTAGTGACGGATATGAAATTTGCAGATATAAAGTTCTTGACTACTGAACAAAATAGAAAAAGCTTTTAAACAGCGGAGTGTCTGTAAATTGCATAATGAAACTAATCAAAGGATTCTTCACATTCGCATTCTATTGTTGTTAGCTCATATTGATAAAATGGAACAAGAAAAGATTTAAAGCCCAATTTTCATTCAGTGCAGCTAACGAAGATAGGTAAATACTGTTAAGCAGACACCAGCTTGAGAAATCTAAAAACAAAAAGGTACGCCGTAAACCTCCTAGCATTTAAATTAAGTATAGCTTGACGAGTCTTTAGCTTTGTAAAAAGGTCAACAACTCAACTTATGGGTCTTCTTTTATCTTAGACAAGCAGAAAAACTGCCCGTGGAAATGCGGACAAAGGAACAGCTGGGGTTTGAAAACTATCTGGTTTTCTCGGAAAATAAAATTACACTAGACACAGTTATCAATTTTCGCGTAGAATGCCACGAAACATCCGAGTATTTTTTACATCTGTTGGCGGTAAATTCAAAGGATCCTCCGAGAAAATACAAAGCTAAAAGCCATAAGGAAAATAGCAGGATAGCTCACTTACGCTTACCTTTTTCAGTTTCAAATCCCAAACCAGTTCCCGTAACTTTTTGCCAGCATGTGGATTTTTTTCAATAAAACAAATTTATACTTAAGTTTGTTTTTTGCGGTTCTTATAAACACTATCGAATCTGCTTTAAAAAATGGTAAATTTAGATGCTCTTCAGTTTGGAAGCTGATCTTCAGGTTGAAAAATGCGATGAACTATTCGCGAAACATCTCAGTCTTCACATGGAAAAGTTACTCCAATGTTTCAAGAGGGCATATGAACATTTTCGCTGCTATACAATGCCTAACAATGCTATCGAAACAGAGCTTTTCCGAAGCAACCTCTGGCCACCCTGAATTTTAAGTCGTGAAGCACGCTTGACCGCTTTCTAAAAATTCCTCGAGTATACAAACAATATCACGCACGCTACTCCAATACACGATAGCAAGCGAGAAAATTTTCAAATGGGCTTGAGACCAATATAAAAAACTTACATACAGAGGTACTCACACTGGATTATGTCTTGTCCATTGAATGGATGGATACAGTTCGATTCTTCCACAATCAAACAGAAACGAAAGAAATATACAGGCGCACTGGATTAGGCTAATAATTGTCATGCTTGACTTTCCAAACACTCACAGTGGCAGGCCCCAACTAATACTGTTGGTAATACGGAAGTGCTCTTATATCAAACCTGTCAATAACCTCCCTAAATTTACATTCGACAGATAAAGAGCGGAAATGGAAATGCAAGGTTGACTATAATAATCTTTATCACGATTGAGGAAACTTTTTCAAAATGTGGTTTTCGAAAAGGACCTCGAAAGGATATAGATGAGCATTCTCGTATTTCCTATCATTAATTAACTTTCAAATGTTGACTCTCGCAAAATTTACCAGTATGCTTCTTGTCAAGAAAAAAGATGAAAACTCTAGAAAGACCGTACATGGTCAGACTTCTCAAATAATTGGAACCCTTGATTTCCTGGGACTTTCCCATGGAGCACTATCATTGTTTAAGGGGGAGGTAACACGGTCACGATTTCTGTAATGAATAAGTCATTACAAAGAAATAACCGAAATCAAAACTTTGAAAGACAACGGACCATTTTCTGAATGCTTTTAAGTTAGTTCATCGTTACAAACTCTTTGAGTTTTGTTTTTTGCATCAAAAGTGAAGAGACGACGTTGCCGTCGAGAAAAGCTTATTAAGGTTTTCCTCTTTTGATGGGGAAAACGTAGACTTCACACAAGTCTTGTTCGTCACAGGCGTCGCTGTTGCCCAAAAATTGAGTCGCTAAAGGTCCCTTTTCACGCTCGTAAATAACGCGTTGCTAACTACACAAGAAATCGGGTAATAGTCAACGTACTACAAATCCATGGATAAGCATTTACTTTATTTTTGATTTTTCAAAAGTGTGGCCATGAATAAACCAATAAACATTAGCGTGTGTGTCGTGTATGTGTAGAGATTCTAAAATTTCCAAAAACCGCGTTTTCTTTTCTGGATTTCTGCGTGGTTTCGTTAAAGGCGCAATTGATGACCTGGAGAAAAGAATCCATCATATCTTTTGGCCTATCCTCTCAGTTTCTTTTACAACGTTGCTTTAACTGAATGGGCGCATACTTTATTTTTATTTTTCAAAAGCGCGGCTATAAATAAATTAATTAATCTTCTTACGTATGTTATGTATGTGTAAAAATTCTAAGAAATTCCAAAACCGCGTTTGCTTGCCTGATTTTCTGCGTGGGTCCAATGAACGCGTAATTAATTACTTAAAGAAAAGAATCCATCTTGCTTATCCTTTCAGCTCTTTTCACACCGTTGCTGGAAAAATAGTGGGAAAAAACCATTTTGAGACATCGTAAAAAAGCGCCGTACGCTCATTCGAGAATTGTCCCCCAGTCTTGGTTATTCTCACAAGCCTGGCGTTGTTTCATTCAGAGCTATGTACTCTCAGACGTCTCCATCTGTGCTGTCATTACTGATTTTGTACACCAATGACGCACTGTCGCGTGACGAGGAAGACCTAGTTTTTCTTTTCCGATGACGCTTGTACATTAGGATAGTGGAAAGGACAAGCAGGATGTACAAACCCGCCAGAAAACCGATCAAAATCTTATACGTCGATTTCCTTAGTAACAAATTATTTTCTTTTTCACGATCGTCTTTTTCAGGATCATCTGAAAGAAGAAGACGTTCAATTTGTGATCTCTCTATTGACCGAAAAAATCTATTTTTGCCTCCAGAACAGATTTTCTATAAATTGTCATTGGTTAAAAAGCCTTGTTGAGTTTTGTTCTTTATGCGTTTATTAGAAAATGGGAACCTGGTCGCTAAGGCGTCCAAATCATCACAGCTACTTGGAAACAAGGTTGGCTTAAAGTTGGAATAAAAGTGATTTAAAAGGAACATAGGAGCCACACTGGCAAAAGAGAAACCCTCTGGGAGGCTGAATCGCCCATTTAAACATTATTTCTGAAGTAATCGTGGACCGTTTATTACACAGAGACGTATCTATGGCGGGGGAGGGGGTCTTGGGATATCTGCGGTAGCTAATACATAATAAAGAGATGTGCACTAATTTGTAACTTTGGCTGCCCCTCCCACTTTTAAAAATCTCAGGCCAGATCTGTCAACTGATCGGAGAGGTGGGGATGGCTGATGATGGGTGATGAAATGAAGGGAACTTCAAAATTCCAATTTCATTTAGCGGAAAGACAGGGAGGTTCCTGGGGTATTGCAAAGGGTTATTAAACGAACAAGAGAGTGATCATTGCAGTTATGAACGCTACCTGAGCAGTAATGAAAGTAAAGCCTAAAAAAAATTCAGGCTTGTACGACAGTTGAACCCAAGACCTCTGTGATACTGGTGCTCAGCCAACTGAGCTGACAAGCCAACCGGCAGCTGGTCATTCTGTTGTTTCTTCGTAAACCCGTGAGTGATGAATGAATTCGAAGTTCAAACATAGGATATCATGTCAGATCTTTACATTCGTTTAAAGGGCTATTAATCAACCAAATAATAATAATAATAATAATAATAATTTACATTTCTAAAGCGCTAAAATTATAAAATATTCTAAAGCGCTTTACAACATTATTAACTACAAATATTAAAATGATAAACGACAAAATATCAAAACAAACTGTAAGCCAGCTTGAATAGATGTGTCTTAAGCTTTGACTTAAAAATCGTTACACTTGGACTGTTTCGAATTTCAAGCGGCAGTTCGTTCCACAAAAAAGGTCCAGAACGGGCAAAGGCACGATCACCAAAGGTCTTAAAGTTAGTTCTTGGGACCTTAAGGAGACCCTGATCGCAGGAACGTAGCTGATGACCCTTGACACTGTGTGGCTGCAGATATTCTTTTATGTATAGTGGGCCTTGGTTATTTAAAGCTTTATAAATTAAAAGTAACAACTTAAAATGGACGCGATAAGCCAAAGGAAGCCAGTGAAGATTATATAAGGCGGACGAGATGTGGTGAAACTTGGGAATCCTAAAAATTAGTCGAGCAGCGGCGTTGAGCACCTTCTGAAGACGCTCTGTCTGGTACTTGGGTACGCCAAATAAAAGGGAGTTGCAATAGTCTAAATGCGAAGTCACAAATGCGTGAACAAGAGTCTTCGTGGACTCAGGACTGAGGAATTTCCTAATTTGGCGAATTTTATACAATCCATGAAAAGCTTTGCTGCAGATCTTACCAATGTGAATGGACATGGACATATTGGAGTGAAACCAGGAACCCAGGTTTCGAACACTGTTGAGAGGCTGAATGGTAGAATTACCGACTGTGATGGAATCAATTGCGATTTTTGATAATTGATGGCGGGAACCAACAACTAAGAATTCGGTTTTAGAATCGTTAATTAACAGGCGATTATAAATCAACCATGAGCGGACATCCGAAATGCAGGCTTCAAGAGCAGCTATGGCGTGGTCTTGCGAAGATATGTCATTGGGTCTAAACGACAGATAAAGTTGTGTATCATCGGCATATCCGTGAGCAGAGGGGAGATGGTTAGCGATCACGTGATATAGTCGAGATATGTATAATATGAATAAAATAGGACCCATACAGCTGCCTTGTGGGACACCGCAGTTCAAATGAAAATCATCTGATGTTCGATCGTTTATGAGAACACGTTGTTTTCGGCCAGACAGATAAGACGCAAACCATTTATGGGCAGAGCCAATGATTCCAAAATCGCTTTCAAGAACATTAAGGAGAATCTGATGATCGATTGTATCAAAAGCAGCGTTTAGATCCAGTAGCACAAGAAGCGTAATTTCCTGATTGTCCATTGACATAAGAATATCACTTTGAACCTTAAGCAAGGCAGTTTCGGTAGAGTGAAATCTTCTAAACCCTGATTGTAACTTCGGCAGAGGAGCATCGTATTCACAGTGCTTAAACAATTGAGAAAGAACGGCCTTTTCGACGATCTTGGAGATGAATGTTAGATTGCTTACCGGACGGAAGTTTTTATAAGTTAACTCTAGACCGGGTTTCTTTAATAGAGGTTTCACAATTGCAGTTTTCCAATCATCGGGAACATAGGCGTGGCGAATAGACAAATTTACCATGCGAGTAATGGAGGGCGCAAGGACGTCAAGACAAGACTTCACAAGCCATGTAGGGATTGGATCCAGGGAGCATGAGGCATTAGACGATGTACTGATTATATTGCAAACATCTTCCACTGATAACGGCGAAAAACTGTCAAGTTCTACAGCTGGAGCAGCAGTATCAGAATAAGGAGGATTAACTTCAATATCACTGATGGAATCTTTGATGAGTTCAATTTTTTTAACAAAGAATTCCCCAAATTTATTCGCAAGTAGAACTGGGTCATCATGAGGTGGTAGATCATTAACATTAGGACCCTTACAAAGGAATGAAACCAATTTGAACAACTTCCTGGAGTCACCAGCGCACTGACCAATTAAATCTGAGTAATAAGAAGCTCGAGTAGACTTGAGAAGAGCAGAATATCTATTACAGATTTTACGATAAGCAAGCCAATCTGAAGAAAGACCACTTTTAAGAGCTTTCCGCTCAGCCTTGCGACGAATACGTTTAAACTGGAGAACATCAGCGTTAAACCAAGGGATCTTTGCACGAGTAACAAGAGTTTTTGTCTTTATGGGAGCATGTTTATCCAGGATTTCTGTTAAAGTCGAGGAGTACTGCTTGGATAAATCGCCAAGGTTGCTCCAGTGTGTGTCACTGCAAAGTACAGACGAGGTGATGTCCGATTTAAATGCATCAATGTCGATGTTCTTTAACCTGCGATATGACACAGACTTGGTAGAGATTGATGAACTTGGGAAGCGAATAAAACACTCAACAAAAAAATGATCCGAGATGGGTAAGGTGACGTTAATGGGACCCAATATTAAGTCACTGGTGGATCGAGTGATGATAAGGTCCAAAATATGCCCAGAAATATGCGTGGACATCGTTACGTGTTGTGAGAGGCTGAAGGTTTCCAGCAACTCTTTAAATCTTATAGCACAATTGCTATGCACCAAATCCATGTGAAAGTTGAAATCCCCAGCGATAATAAGAGGTTCAGGACACATGACAATGTTTTCAAGATACGACGAAAACTCATCAAGAAATACCGACGCAGAAGAGTTGGGAGGGCGGTAAACAGCAACAATACGGATAGAGCGATTTGTTGTCTTCAAAATCCATTCGGAAAATTCAAAAGAATTATGTTCCTTCCCGTCCAGAAGTGTGGCATCAAAAGAGTCGCGGAATAAAATGCCTGTACCACCGCCAGATCGATTTGATTGCCGTGGAAAACTCTTGAATAAATAGCCATGACGAGAAAGATCAGCAATGCAGACAGAATCTAAATCGTTTAACCAAGTTTCAGTAAAAATACAGATACCGATATCATTGCCAACAGCATGGTCAATGATTGTTTCCACTTTGTTCCTGATAGAGCGAGCATTACAAATTGCAAAGCGAAGATTATTTGAAGAAAGACTCGATGACAGCAATGATCTCAGAGGCTTCAAAACGGACGGATTGACACCATTAGAGGTGACAAGTTGAATATTTAATGATCTACAATCCCGGCGTGAAGAAGAAATCGGAAGAATATTATGAACAGCATGTTTCCTAGCTTTATCAGCCTTTCCAGCGCGACATCCTCGGTACTTAAAAATACCAAGGGCTTGAAGTAGACATAATGAAGATTGATACAAATAGCTTGGACCGGAAGAGCGCAAGCGAAGAAGATCAGTTCTGGAGTAAAACTTTGTAGTAATTTGGGCTTGACTTGATGGCTTGATGGCTTCTTCTGGTTCTAGACAAATCGTCTTTACGTTACTCCAAAAGGGGCTGGGTGTTGGATCCATGGACAAAAAGGAGTACAATCTCTATGAAGACATTCGAGGAGCACAGAGGTACAACTGAGTGACAGTATTCCTGAGGGAGGGTGCTTATCAATTGTCTTCTAAGTTGCGTTATATTTTTTCAGTTTTAAAGAACTGCTCGTTCAATTGTTTGAGTTAAGCATTGCAGTTGACAGTTTATAGTGATATTCTCGAATGCCAGGAACACTGATTATGATCGAGTGAGTCCTTTTACTTACCTGGATTACTGATTCTTGTCGTAGGAACAGTTTTGTTGGCACATGAACTGTTTTTGATAGTTGAATGAGATTCAATAGTTGTGGGTGGGTTGGTAGGCCTGGATGAAGTCTGCGATTGTGTTGGGTAGACACCGTTACACATGTCTTCACTTTTGCAACGTGGATCTACAAAGAAAGAGATCGAAAAGGAAAGAAAGTTTATAAAAATAAGGTCGCAGGATTGCACCTGAAATACTTATTAATCCTTCCTGATATCAGTCTGCGAAAATGCTTCATGATTTGGTCACATCAATGAATATACTAAGGAAAGCATGAAGTGAATTCAATTTAAATCATTTAGTTTAGTGCTACCTTAACTTGAACTGGTTCTAGACAAATTACTGTGATTGTTTCAATTTACTTTAGCTGCAATTATCGCTCCTTCCTTATTGTGTGATCAGTTGATTTTTTTTAACCCCGGAAGCAGCAATGGCAATGTAAATCAGTCCTCTTTTTCCATCTTCTAAAATGAAAGACTTCTCTCGAAAGTTTTTACAGCGACCTACCTGTATTGCTTGTACAGACATGGAATTTCAGCTTCATCCTGTTTGTCCTACAGTTTCCTCCAGACGTACTGTTAAATGGACGTTTTCCTTGTATCTGAAGTTGCTAGTCGATAGAAAAACATAACACCATTAAAAATTATTCCAGGCATTTAATACGTCCTAATTAGAAGTCTAAATCTTCTTGCTTAAAGTAATTGCTCTTGAACAAGAAAAAAAAAAATTCTATTTTCTGTTTTTTTTCACTAATGAACTATCAAGTATTGTATCTGCATTACTATGCACGAAGCAGGAAATTGCAAATTTGAAGAATCATGACAAAAAGAATCCAACACTCATGGAGAAACTTACTGAGAAAATGTTAGAAAACTCTCATTAATAACAACTTGGCTCAAAAAGTGCGAAACACTTCTCGGTGTAAAGGGAAAAAAGACAGTGTTAATGGTACTTGTTTTTTTTTTGTTTGTTTGTTTTATTTTTTTCATTGCCCAAACTGTGCACGTAATAGTTCGATGTGGGGAGGAAGAAGGATGGGTGCACGCAAGCGCGTGTGATTATCCACGTCAGCGTGGTCCTGGAAAAGACTGTTGATGGTGTCAGTGTTTGACATTCTACACTCTAAGTAAAAGTCACCATGATCTGACTCGCCTTAACTCGACTTTGATAACAATGACTTTCGCTACATCTCTAACTTCCAGGTTCAAGCCAGGTATTGTCACTTTGATAAATAGTTTCCATCCCGTCGTGAGTCTGCTTAGAAATAGATCACAGTTGACGTCAAAATGAGGTAAGAATAAAAAAGTGGCATGCGAGGCGCAGCCGGGCGTGTCACTGATCATGACGTCTTCTGTGATTTATCACAGAAAAGACCCATGGCAACATCACGTGAATCTATTTGTTTTAAATAATAAAGAGGCAAAAACTTGTCATGGTGACGTAATCTATGCACCTGTTCTCCATCGGATCATAAGTAGGGATCAATCAAAATGCATACTTAATTCATGCTTATCATGCTACTTGAAATGGTTGGACCGACCTACCTATAAAATAGTACTCTTTTCCCGGCTGAAATTCGGGCTCATTGCTGGCGCTAAATCTTTGGTAAAACCAGTGCGCTTTGGTAAAACTTTTACGACAGAAAGGGATTCGTCCGCTGGATAGCGTTATCCGTCCCTTTGAAAAACTGGATCATCTGGGCGCTTTTTAAACGCTATTTAACAATTATTCCACGAGCGCGCGTTGGATATGAGGTGATAGATAGCCAACGAGGCGCGAGTGGAATATGAGGTGATAGATATCCAACAAGAGCGAGTGGAATAATTGTTTTATTATAAGCGTCAAATTAAGTTATTAAATTTTATTAAATTCTATTAAATTTTATTAAATTTTTAGCTCCATTTTAATTTCAAGCTGACACGTACGCTTGCCATATTTGTAGATTATGGTATATAATCTACAGATATACCATAATGCCTAAGCCAATAAAAAGTCTTGAATTGCATTATCCAATGATCTAGTTTTTAATAATGATTATTATCGCATGACTACTCCGGCTCCATAGAAAACCAAAGTGAAAGCTGACGTGAGTAGTGCCGGACGGGTTGACGTGAGCCGGTCTGGAAAAAGCCGTGCGGCCCTAGAGCATTTATGCGGCGACATTATTCGCTGTTATTACAAAAAAAAGTGGCGAAAGTAATGAACAAAAAATGTCACGACGCACGGACCTAACTGCACTCGGTCCGTGCGTCATGATCTCGAGCCAAATATTTCCCGTCTGGCCCTCCCACTCGGTCAATGGGGAGATTTTAGTTTTTTGCCCGTGTTCTTTTGTATCTGTATATTGTAATGTTTACAGGTGCTTCACATTGAAAAGCAAAAAGCTTTAATCGAAGTTAAAATCATATATTTTTTTTTTCAGGGAAATTTATCAAGGAGTTATAAAAGAGCTCATTTATGTTCGATTTGGTGTGGTAAACTTTGTTTTCCAAAGGATGTTGGGAGTTTTAGTGTTCCGTCCGACCAACAATCGTGCCTTTAATTCAGCCAGAAAAACTTCCTACTTTGCAGAAGTCATTGATGAATATATGCTGAAATTAACACTAACACAACGTTTTAGTTTGTACCCGTTCTCGCTACACAAAAATACTCCATCGAAGTATAAGAAATTTAGCACTCAAAATCGAATATAAATCTTTAATCTTTGATCTTATTTTATCTATATAGCGCCTGGTCCATAGGAAGATGCTCCCAAGCGCTTTACAATAATATAAAAACTTATTAACGAATAAAATCGATCCCTGGAGAGAAGAGAAGTAATTACAATTAAATATCTACAATGAGAATGATAATATCACGCATAATTCTAAATTCACAAGTTTAGTAAATTCTGGTCATAAAAATATGACTTACATACAACGGTAAGTAACTTTGAATAGATTAAAACTATAACTATAACTTATGGTAATTTAAATGCTATTTTGAAAAAAATGTCTTAAGCAGTCTTTTAAAAGATGACAGGCTTTCAGCGTGGCGGATCTCGTGGGGAAGGCAGTTCCAGAGTGTGGGTGCGGCATATTCAAAGCTGCGATCACCAAGAATACGGAGTGATTTAGATCTAGGATATTGCAGAAGAAGGTCACCAGTTGACCTAAGGCTGTATTTAGACGATTCTTTGAGTATAATGAGTTCGCGTGATAAGTTGGAGCTAGTTTATGAATACATTTAAAAGTGATCAGCAGAATTTTGAACTCAACGCGATACTTTATGGGTAGCCAGTGAAGACAGTGACGATTGTGTAATATGGTCAAAACGGCCGATCCTACAGATATATCGTGCAGCGATGTTTTGTACACGTTGCAATTTTTGTAGCTCGCAGGCAGGTAAACCATAAAGGGTACTATTACAGTAGACGAGGCGGCTTGTGATGAAGGCATTGACTAAGGTCTTAGTGTTCTCAAAATCTAGGAATTTTCTGATTTTTCTGATTTTTCTGATGTTATGAATACAAAAGTACGCAGCTTTACATGTGTTATTGATAAAAGTATCCATTTTAAGTTGGTCATCAAACCAACACCCCAAGTTCCTGACAACGTAGGATAGTGTATTGCTAGCCGAAGAGTTTCCACGGTTTTAAACTACTCCTTTATTTCACAGTCATCGCAGGGAGTGTAGACGTTCCAAATCTAAATTACAGAGTTGAAGTTAGTAAGGGAAATGCAAATGTTAACTTAAATCAAATAAAGACATTTACCCAGTGGCGTCTCACAGTTCTTCTGACCAGCAAGTCATAGAGTTGTAAATTACTTCTATGACGTCATCAAAATATACAAATTGCGGAATGTTCGAAAGTTGCGGCCTTAATTAACTTGCGCAATACAAATCACATATTTAGCAATACAAATAGTGAACAAATTGCTCGCATATATGACGAATAACAATGGCCCCAGACAAGACCTTTGTGGTACACCAAACTTTGAATTGAATTGCTTGGATGTATAACTATCAACATTCACTGACTGAGTCCGATTGGACAAGTAGGAATGAAACCAAGTAAGTACTTGCCCAGAGATACCAAAGTCAGAGTGAAGACGTTGAAGTAGAGTTGAATGATCAACTATGTCGAAAGCAGCACTTAGATCGAATAGTACTGGGAGAGTGAGTTGTTGTTTATTCATATTCAACAAAATATCGTTCTTTATTCTAAGAGGTGCTGTTTCGGTGTTATGGTATTCCTGATAGAAGAACTGTGCTTTAGGGCATAGATTGTGCGTAGTAAAATAGTCATGAATTTGGTTAACAACAGCGCGTTCTGCAAGTTTGGAGACAAATGTGAGGTTACTGATCGGTCGTAGATTGGAAAAAGTGTGTTCTGCATTTGATTTTTTAAGCCTTCGTTGGATAGCAGCATGTTTCCAGCTGTCTGGGAAGCGACCAGATTGAAGAGAAAGGTTGATTATTCTGGTGAGAACTGGAAGTAAAATATCCAAGCAGTTACAAACCAGTGACGTTGGCATGGGACCTTGAGGGCAGGATCTCTTACTAGATTTAGTAATTAATTTCGAGACATCTTCTTCGGAAAGAGTGCAAAATTTATCCAAACTTACAGCTGATTTAGAACTGGTAGAGTATAGTGTACCCGGGATATCAGTGCTGGAAGCTTCACTATCTAAGTCAGCACGGATGACTTCGATCTTCTGGACAAAAAATTTTCCAACTCAATAATATAACATAAATATAAATGAGCTCTTTTATAACTCCTCATTAACTACCCCTGGGAAATAATTCTCTCGTCTCTTCACTACGTAACTGATAATCATTATGTTCGTTTCTAAGGCCTTATACCTCGCGAGCTTTTCAACAACTATTGTCGTATAGATGATAATGATTTTTATTTTCATTTTTCCCAGAAACGAAAAGGTACGCCGCAAACCCCCTAGAATTAATTAATTTGTGTTCGATTCCACATTATCACAGTATAGCTTGACGTGTCTTCACTTTTGTAAAAAGCTAGCGACCTCTTCGTATCATTAACTTCATAGATGACGGCAGGTTCAGTAGATTGGGGACACCAGGACAGTTTTGCAAAAGCTTTGTCGATATAATGTACACACTGCATTCTTACAAGCTTTGTATTTCGTACAGTGTTACATTTGGAATGAAAAGCCTAATTCGTAAACGTTTCGAAAACGTTTTATCAGTCGAGCAGGCGCAAGTAGGAGTGTTGTTCTGTAAGCTATAAGAAATAGTATGACCAGCAGAAACAAAGTGGACATCAATCTATGCGTGCAGCGGGTATCATCGCTATAAATAGGCGTGATGTAAAGGCAATCACGAGTTAGCTGAATCTCTTTCAAATCAACATCCTGTTTAGTCCCGTGACAACAAGTGAGGACCGTAGACTATATGTTTCTTTTAGCAACTGTCTTTTATGCCCCAGTGGGAATTTATAAACAAAATATTCACTGATAGCACTCGGCAACCAGTTAAGAAGAATTTCTATCAACACGGCAGCTTCTAAAATCAAGAAATATCCAGAAATTGTTTGCACAAGTGCGTCTACGAAGTTACGTGGTATTTTCGCCAAAGTCACGCTCGAGTTTATTCGTTCCGGCTACTTTCTGCTTCGACGTAGGGAAGCCAAGGCCAACTTCGATACCATGTCGCAGAAACTCCAATTTTTTGGAATTAGCACAAACCATTGTTATGGTAAAGAAGGAATAATAGGCCTGGAGCTAATTATGAAAAGGATAAAACATTTAAATTATCATGGTTTATAAATAACAAAAAGGAATAAAAATCTACATGAAACATTTTCAACAGATTTAGCTTGATAGCAAGGGATGGTTTTTTCATCGGATCTTTATGTAACTTTCCTTCTTATGTTTTGCCAAGTTGAGACCACGTAAAAGCGAACCTCTAGTTGAAACTAAGTACGTAATCAATTGAAAATAAATATTTTGCAAAACAGATACGTACTTTAATTTAATTCGACCTTCAAGGCTTTCACGCAATGGTTAAAATAACAACATTAAGTCGGAAATCCTTGAAAAAACTTTAACAGACGGGATTGATGTTCACCGACTTTGAAGACACAGAGGATTTTCGCCAAGATGCAAGGTGTATAACAACAGCAATTGTGATATACACGAACAACAAAAACTCCGTCGGCTAGATGTGCGTAAGCTATATGGCAAATTAAATAGACGAAATTAGCTAAATTCTTGTATTTCATTCTAAATCAAGCCAGAGGTAAGTTTCTGAGGATATTGTGGCGGCATCAGAGGATAATTCTGCCCCTTTGATTCCATTCGTTCTCGCAAAATTCATTGGAGAGTTTCCTTTCCTTGTGCCTTTAAATTATTAACTGATTTCGGCAGGTTGGCTTTGATTTAAAAAACTTGTTGGTCTTCTTTTAACTTATAATTAGCCAAGCGAATAACTGGTAAAAACCTTCCGGTGGAAATGTGGACAAAGGAAAAGGAAAGGGTGTGAAAAAGTACATGGTTTTCTACGAAAATGAAATCGCACTAGAAGCAAAAATTAATTGTCTTGTGACATAGAGTAATTGTCGACAAATTTTCTCAAATGTCATCGCCTGGCTTTAAAACCAAAAGCGGGATGTGAGTTTTTAGCCAAGAGCTTCCGAAAGTATGAATACACTACATGTAGCTAGAAGGCGTTCTTAGATAGCTTGAAAGCGGAAGGAGGGGCTAAATTTCATCTTCATACGTTTATTACTAGTCCCCCCTGGTAAAGCCGTGAGTCATATTTGCAAACTATAATCTTGTGTCGTTGTGTCATTTTCACAAACAGAGCATGTTAGACGGAGAACAAAAAAAGGGAGCAAGTTATTGCTCTTACCGCTCAATGTAATGTCTTTTGTCGATCAAAACACTTGTTGCAAAATTTCCTTAACCTCCAAAATACGATGACAAATTTGTTAAACACGTAGAGAGTGACAATCGAATTCCTTGTTGGTCGTTTACAGAAAAGATTCTGTAGATGCTAGCTATTTGTAACCCTTGTTTTACGTTTTTAAAGATTTTATCTGTTATCTGAGGTGTTAATGAGCCAAGAAGAGCAAAGTTGACTGTAGTACTCACATGGGATTATTGCTTGTCCATTGAATGGATGGATACAGTTTGCTTCTTCCACAATCAAACAGGAACGAAAGAAATATACAAGCGCACTGGATTGGGCTAATAATTATCATGCTTAATTTTCCAAACACTCACAGTAGCAGGACCCAACTACAATACTGTTAGTAATAGAGAAGTGTTCCTATAACGAATCTGGCAATGACTTCCAACACTGTTTGAGAAGACACTCGTACAGAATTCATGGTAATTTTAATTTGCATTCGACGAAAACAATGCACGTAATTTCCGTTTTTCCTTTTGAAAGGCGGAAGTGAAAACACAAGGAACACGATGAACATTCTATACCAAATAAATTGTCTTCTTTTATTTAATCATTAATTAATTCAAATAACCATTAATTAATCAAATTCCAATGCCAACTATAGCTTCTCCTTCGCATTATTTAGCAGTCTTCTCCTTTTCAAGAAAAAAAGAACTTTAGAAAAATATATATCTCTTAAAAACTAGATAATTAGGGGGGCAGTGTGGCCGAGTGGTTCGAGTGTCGGACTCGTAATCCGCCGCTCCCGAGTTCAGATCCTTGGCCACGCTTGTAAATAGCCAACTGGTTTGCCTCTGGCCAGTTGGGGTTCTTAGTGATCTTCTTAATGATGTCATGTTCAATTTAGACCATTTGTTTCATTTACGTATGATGTACGATCCTCGCAGTAGAGAGCGCTATTTATGCAATAGCGAAAATCAGACCTGAAAAAAATCAGGCCTGTACGGGACAACTGACCTCTGCGATACTAGTGCAGCGCTCTACCAATTGAGCTAACAAGCCAACTGGGAGCAGGCCGTTAAGTTGATTCGTAATAAACCCGTGATGATCACGTTCAAATGGACTCCCTACGTGCTAAACTTTTCGTTTAACCCGCAAATTATTTTCTCTTATTGTTCGTTTTTAGTATTTATAGAAATTATTTTTATACATTCTTCACTTGATAATGACTTTATGTTAACGTCGAAACGTCGTCGATTTTAGCTTTCTATAGCTTTTTATCGTTTTTAAATTTTACAATGTTATCAAGCAACGTTTTGTGGCAAGTTTTTATCGTCAAATGTTATTCCAAGTCACTTCTTCTACGTAAACTAGAGAAATCGAAAAAAATAAAGTTATTTGCAGGAAAATGAATTTAAAGATATGGCTAAAAGAGTGCATGAAACCCTTTACTCGCTGATGCAAATTATGACCTTGAAAGCAACGACTTCCTGAACGTTTTGAGTCGATGTCGTTTAAAACTGTGTGATTTTTCCTCAAAATATATATTAAATTCTTCCATACGCTCGAGACGTTTAACCTATTTTTTTCCAAGTGTTACTTTAAAACCTTTGCTTCCAGCTACCACAAAATGTACCATGAACCGATGACACGGGCGATTAGTCCACAGGCACAAATTGTGTAAGTTGTATCTCAATAAACACACACAGTGACCTATTTTTTTATTGTATTTTTCGAAACACACAATGACAGGGGAAAACTTAAGTAAACTTACGTAAAAACTGCTCGATAATCTCTTTTATCCCAGGGAAACACCTCAACTTCAAATTTTCTTTCGAAAGTGCATGGTGTTTCGATTTGTATATATGACATTTTCCCCCTGTGGTTAAATCGTAACTTCGGTCGCCATATCTACCTTTTAGCGGTGTTGCATTAGATTTTGTCGGAGTTTTGTTTTTGTTGCTTGCTGATTTTTTTGTTACTTGTGCGACATTTATTTTAGATGAAAAGAATACATATTTCTGGCGAACGTAGTTTTTCAATTTGTATTTGATGCTGAGTAACAGCACAGTCTGTATATTAGAGAAAATTTACTGAATGTTACGATTTCCTAGAACCGTACTTCTCAAAAGGAATGACAACTTCAAAATGAAACAAAAATCCTTCCCTTCTGTCTTGCTCACTCTCCGAGAGTTTTTATTCGACTAGGGAAAGCTAATGTTTACAGCTGATTTTATTTTGAAAGGTCTGGATAGTAGCAGATATGTCACGAATTTAAGAAAATACGCCGTCGGGCATTTTTAAAAACATGTTTCGGAAGTTCATCTGTCATCTTTAATTCTAATTTATACAAAATTCAAAGTTGAATTTAAAGTGTCTGACAAACTGCGCATGGGACAAAACGGCAATAGAAACAGAACAATGTCTGCAAGTACAAGAAAGGTTTTAAATTAACATACAGTGGAACCTCAATTTAACGAACCTCTGACGAAGTCCACGGTTTAACGAACGATGCTTCAGTTTCAGCCCGGCTGAAGTTACAGTAAAATGTATACCACAGAACCTCGATATAACGAGCCCTCGATGCGACGATCTAGTTTTCCTAGTCCCTTGGCACTCCGTTAAATCATAGTTAGTAGAGGGGACTGGTTATGAAAGTCGGCGAGCATCAAAGAGCGAGACTATAGAGCAGTCGCTGATGTTGAAAGTACCTGTCACGTGACCGCGACGGTACACAAACTAAACACAAGTTCAAAGATGGCGGATGGTGGAGAGGATCTAATTTTGTTTGGCGATAATTTTGAGGCAATTTTAGACATCTTTGATGAAAATGAAGTACTACAGGAACAGTTTTCAACTGCTGCAAGTGAAGTAAGTGCAGAATATTTAAAAGCTTACTCTTACCTAGTCTATTTTGAAGGGGTTTACTGAGCCACACACAAATGTACTTTCACGCGACTAACTACTAGAGAACAGAGAATTTCCCGACGTTTTCAGTTAACAATTTCCTAGCTATATTCTAGAAAAATTATAAAATTGTGTTTAGTTTCTCTGGTACCAATGTATGGTTTCTGATGCAGAGCTAATCCCAGAGGCTGAAGTGAGCAAAAATGCGCTTCATGCTATAGTAAGTTTGTATGTAAGGGTACGCTCCTTTTCATGTGCTAAGGACATCATTCTGTTCTACAAAGTAAAAGCAAAGCAAACAAAGGCTAAAGCTCTCCGAAAGGAGATCATGAGAAGTAATGATCAAGAACAAGCAAGGCCTGAGTAATGTAATAGATTTTTATTACACAAGACAAAACAGTTATATGATACATGCAAAAATTTTTGTTGCTTTCTCACTATATTTGTTGTAATATTATTGTCATTTATCAAGAAGAGCATTTTCATTCTAAGAGTTGTTCACATATGGTATAAAAATTTAATTTTCAATTTCTATTTTTAATTTTTTATTTATTGCAAGTACCTAAAAGTATTAAGGTTCCTTGCACAATAGATTTAGAGTTCAGGAATCTGATAACAAATTCTTATTTAACAAAACAAATGGTTGTTACTGGTTGAATAAAGGTAATGCATGTCAAAGATACTAAATACCTAATGGAAACCATTCAAAAGTCATATGAAAATGAATATGATTGACCTCTCTATTAACTTTGGATTAACCAATATGATAGTTATAGGATAATAAGATGTATCTAAATCATGTAGTAAGGAAAACAACACAAATGTCATGTAAATATTTATTTTCAAATTAAACATGTTGAAACAATAAATGAAACATTGGTGATTGATTTATGTGCATTAATTGATTGTTACATGAATATCTTGTATTATTGGAGTAAAAAAAATTAGAAATAGAGTGTGAATAGAGTGCCTTAGAATACGCCTCTACTAACTATGAATATGCTAAACAGTTCTTTGCTTTTTTCTACAAGTTAGCTTTTCATTGGTCACATTAACCCAGGCTTTTTTTGCGTCCTTTCTGCCTCTAGTGTTCCCACTCTGGCAGGAGACTGACCTTTCAATTCTAATAGTGTTACTGTTGTAGCCAAAGGTCCTGATAAAACTGCCTCTGCTTTCCAAAATATTCTTCCACAGGATCTTGACAGAACCTTTCTGTCAGGACATACTCCATCCCCTCTGAAAGAAGAAACTTGGTGCACTCGACTGTAGACCTTGCAGAAATCTGGAAGCCTTCGTATGTCTGCCAAGAGAGGAACATCCTGGATCTTGCATTTTGGGTAAACGCACCCTCTCGGTTTTCAGTGCTCTCCTTCCAGCTCTAAAGATACTGCAGGAATTCCATCAAAAAGTCAAACCTATAAATATAATTTAAAAAATTACTTGTGTTCAAATGCATAGCAATTTATCAATACAGTCTGTGTTCTTAAACTTGAATGACAGACTTGTAAGCAAGAGTATTTACATGAAAATAATAGTGATAAAAATGTAATTTTGCTCTTAAAATCAAATTAACAGGTTAGTATAAATTGAGTCTTATGATAGACAATTTGAGCACTAAACAACAAGTTATGATTATACCAATAGTTCAAGCAAGACTTACCTTCTATGCAGTAAATGGTTTGAACCCGGGGGTAACAAGTGAAGGTGTAGTCTGATCGTCCGGGTGAGTGTAGTCCTGAGAAGGACTGTTGTCGGTGGCAGTGACTGACGTTTCGACAACCTGTGCGGAAGTCATCATCAGAGTCAAGTGAGTGATTGTTGTCAGTAGAATGTTCTTATTCCAGTTCGTGTGAAATGATCGGTTGGTTTTGCCGTGATGTTATTGGCTGTAAGACTCAAGTGACGTAAGTCGTTCGTGATTGGTCTGTTTCGGTCTGTCGGTAAAGCTAGGTTGTTCTTTTTCGGTCGTTTGTGATGTTTATGTCGTGAATGAGTCGTTTGTATGGGGCGGGTAGCTGTTGACATCTGTTTAGGGGAGTCTGTTCTAAGTTAGTAAACCAGCTTTCCAGAGTCAGTCGTTGAAAATAGTCAGTGCTGTAGGTTAGGCATTGCGCAGAGTCCCAGTCAATGTTGTGGTTGGTAAGTCGATGGTGTTCAGCAATGTGATTGCTGACATCACCTTTCCTCGTCGCCCGTCTGTGTTCAGTCAGTCTTGTTGTGAGGTTTCTGCCAGTCTCACCGATGTAGGAGGCTTGGCAGTCGGAACAATTGATCTTATAAATCGTTCCCTGTCTGTTCCTCGGTTCGACTTTGTCTTTAACGTTGGTTAGTAACTGACGTAGTGTGGTGATGGGTTTGTGGGCGACGCGGATATTGAAGGGTAGTAAGATGCGCGAGATGTTTTCAGACATACCTTTTATGTACGGTATGGTTGCTGTAGTCGTAGGGGTTGCGGTGTCGTTTGTTTCGGTAGTGGTAGTGGGTCGGTGAGTGTTTCATCGGATGAAGTCGTTGTTGTAGTTGTTCTTCGTAAAAACACGGTGAAGGTATTTGTTCTCGTCGGATAAGCTGTCTGTCGAGTCACATACTAGTTGTGCGCGTCGTGTTAGAGTTCTGATAGTTGTGGCTTTGTGTGATGTAGGGTTGTAGGATGACTCGTCTAGTAAGAAGAAGAACTCAAACGTGACCCAACTCCTGCCCTTCAACGTAAACTCAACAGTAAACTACTGACACTCAAGAAAACGAACGCCTTTGACAACCAACGGTACTATCGACTGAGGTGCTCGGTACCACAGCCACCGAAACTCCACGGTTTGCCGAAACTACACAAACCTGGTTTCCCGATGCGACCTACTGTTTCTTTCTGTGGCTCTCCCACATACCAACTATCCAAGTACCTGACGACAATACTACAACCGCTAACCGACAAATCCAGACATAAACTACAATCCACTGAAGACTTCATTAACGCTACCAAGACTGTTCAGATACCTGACGAGCACCTCAGTCGATAGTACCGTTGGTTTTCAAAGGCGTTCGTTTTCTTGAGTGTCAGTAGTTTACTGTTGAGTTTACGTTGAAGGGCAGGAGTTGGGTCACGTTTGAGTTCTTCTTCTTACTAGACGAGTCATCCTACAACCCTACATCACACAAAGCCACAACTATCAGAACTCTAAATGCCTTCAGTACCGCAGCCATTGATGCGCTTAAGACCTGAGCAGCCAGATTCACCCTCATGACTGAATATGAGGTGAGGTTGATGTGCTCAAATGTAATTCTTGGTAACAGTTTCAAGCCATTATCAAGATCAAGGAAAAACATCTCTGTGATATGATGCCACAGGATATACTGGCCCGCATTCCACAAATATCTTGTACAGGTGCCAGACCCAGAGCTTCTCAAACAACTACGAGTGGTTTTCACCAAGTGGGGTGCGTCTGAAAAGAAGTAAATGAAGCGGTGGGGAGCATAGATGTTCATGGTGCGGTAGCATGGTTCATCACCAGCAATATCTCCAAGTTCCTTGTGAAGGCTGTAAAATCTTCTGTTTGGAGACGCCCCATCTGATGTTGCAGCAATGATCCATAAGTTGCAAGCGGTCTCTAGAATCCCAACTGCCTCCCAGAACAATGGGATAAGTTGTGCTGCTGTAATGCCAGTTGTAGCAAAGTGCGCAATTGCAAACTTTAACTCTGTGCAAATTCCTCGTAAAAGGAACACTAATGCATGAGATGCAATCATGTCAGATTTCTCCAAGGCTGCAAAACTAAGTTCTGGGTCACCAAGGTCTGTGAACCCAATGAGTTCACCAGATTCTTTATCCAGGACAAGGTTTGCCAAAACTTTCATCTCATCAAATAGCAAAACTACGTAGCGCTGGACATCAAAGTAATTTGATGTTTCAGACCTCAAGACTTCAAAGACTTCATTCTGAAAGCCTCTCTTTGGTTTGATAGCATTCCTGTAATCTTTCGGTCTTCTTTGACTGGGCAAGACAAGCACTCCACTATTCCTCAGCTCTTCATAGCAGGAAGGATTCTTTGCTGCCAGAGATAAACAGAATCTAATTACCATTGGATGATAGCGTACCCCTGTGCTGCTCTTCTGAAACATTTTTTGCTGTTCTTGCCAAAATAGCTTCATGAAAGGAGTTACTTTTGACGGTTCTGCATCAAGTATCGTGATTAACTCTTTACTCAGTTCATTGTCTATCTCAATGCTTGACTTTTGTAATTCAGCACGCATTAAATTTTCATGCAATTCCTTTTCAAGCTGTGCACACTTCAGTCTGTGTTTTTGTAAAGTTAGTTTTATCCTCTGAGGGTCTGTCTTAGACACTGGAGCCTTGAGCTGTGCAGGTTTTAGGCACTTTGAACTATGGGCTTGGGAAATACTCCTTGTTGATTCATTGCACAGCACACAGATCTCTTCTTCCTGGAGAAGAAGGCAACCCTTGCTTCTCCAAAATCCCATATGGGGAAACTGTTTCCGTGGTCGTTCTTCATCTTCCTCAGAGTCAGAAGTATTACTGTCTGAGTCAGTAGCACTTAAGGGGACAACATGATGAAACAGTTTGCCAGTTAGTCCGCATTCCTGTACTCCACTACATAACTTGAATGCTTCAAGCTCTTTAATCAAGTTTGATAATGTGACATTCTGCACAGATCGACGATACTTGAGATATAAAGGATGATCATCAACCAAGTAACATCCATACACTTTAACAGTAAATGCCAGACTGTCATCTACAACAACTTCAAGATGTGGTAACATAAAAGGCGCGACCATCTTCTTGAAAACAGTTTTGTCAACAAAAAACTTGGAAATCCAGTTAACAAGGGATTTAAGTTCTTTTACTCTGTTGCAAAATTCTTGAAGTGTCTTATAAAACGAGTTCGTAGCGGGAACATCTCGTACAAACGGGCGTTCTGATGGGGCATTTCTACTTTGTGTTGGTTCCCTTTGACAACTTTTCTTCGGCAGATTTTGCGTTGGAATAGCTCCAAATCGAAGCCTTTTTCTTTGTCATTTTTTCCGAATGGACTGTAAAAGAGACAAAAGCAAATCATTATTTCTTAAACCTGACTCTCTACGAAAGAAAAAGCTGTTTGCTTATATCTTAGTAGCTTGGCAACGCTACGCACATTACGCTCAGCAATCGTATCGTTCCATACCAAAAGTTATCGAAAAATACTTACATATTTCAATATCTTCGGACAAAAAATACTTTTCGCAAGTGTAGAGTTTGTCTTCATCTATCTGTCTTTTAAAATCTTTATCCATTTCCCTTGTTTTCTTGAGTACACCAAGCCACTCGTTGCGCCATCTCTTGTGATTTTCATCTTTCGCTAAGGGCAACTTGAAAATGCCGATTCCTTTGGTTCTTCTACAAGAACCACATCCACAAACCGCACAATTTACACCAGGCATGTTAAAATACTATATTCATAGCCAAATCAAACTCTAAAAGTCGAGATATTTTCCAAAAACCGAGATAAAATACGATCATTCGTGAGACTCACATACTAGCCGCCATCTTTGAATCGTGTGTGTGTGTGTGCACCTTCATAATCACGTGACATACCAAAAAAGTAAACAAAGAGTTCCTCGTTTGAAGTTCGCCGGCTTTCATAACCAGTTCCCTCTATTAACTCTGGTTAAATCGAGTAGTAAAGTTAAGGCACCAGATAACATCGACCTAAACCAGATGAGTCATCAAGATGTTAGCGGCGTCTTACCAAATAAACCCTCCACTTCCGCTCATTTGATCGATCGCTGCGAGAATGTTGATTTGAGTTTAAAAAGGGTCAATTTTTGACATTAAAAGTTTATATTGCTAAAAACTGTTAAATCTACAATAGCTGAAAAAAAATTAAGTAAAATTTTAGGAAAACTTAAATAAAATAAAATAAATATGATGCACGATCCTCGCAGTAGATAGCGCTATTTAAGCAATAGCGAAAATCAGACCTGAAAAAAATCAGGCCTGTACGGGATTCAAACCACTGACCTCTGCGATACTAGTGCAGCGCTCTACCAATTGAGCTAACGAGCCAACTGGGAGCAGGCCGTTAAGTTGATTCGTAAAAAACTCGTGAAAGTGATAAATCAAAATATATGAACTTCATATATTTCATTGTATCTAAAATCAAATAAATCGAGCAAGAGTGTGTTTATTGATATCCTTAGAGTCTCAAACAGTTGCATTTCAGCTGCTAAGTGAGTCCTTGGTATCAAAACTTTGACTTGACCCTCCCCACCCAGGACAATGGGTGACTGTCCACATCTCCCACTGAACTCTGCAATTATCATGATAATCATTCTCAGCAGAGGCCTGATTCAGCTGGCAAATTGAGAAAAAGGTAGTTGCAAATCAAAACGTCTACTGAACGCCACTGGAGGGGTTGTGTCAAAACAGCCCCCTCCTACCCCACTTGTTTTGACTCCCTGGCCTGATCCACCCACCCGCTGTTAGGGCAGCCCCCTAATTTTTTGGACACCAGAATGCAAGTAAAAACCTAGTGCCCACGTTTTAATGAAATCAGACAGATATATATTGCTACTAATACTCCAGCCATAGGAAAAGAGAAAACAGTTTGATGGCTCAGGCCATAGGAAAAGAGAAAATAGTTTGATGGCTCAATGGAAATATTGGACAGAGTAGGACCCTGACTTCTCTTAACATACCCATCCCACCCACTTACTGGTACTTCTTACACACTTTTATAGTTCATTTTCCTTCTCAAAAATTTTTCTAACCAATTAGATATTATCATAACTGTTTCAGGAGAATGTTCCTGATCATAGCTACCACCACATCAAGCGCCGGTTTATAGTCCAAGACACCAAAAAATGTGACTGCCCTGTAAAGATTCATGAGAAAGATAATAAAATATCCCCATAACAAGGTCAGTACTTCTACATGGATACCTTTCTCAGTCAATATTATTTTTTTAGAGATAAATTCTACCGAGAAACTAATTTACAAAATCTTCCAGATTTCAGATAACACCAAAAGTAACAAGGAAAGCATGTCGAAAGTAATTAGGAAATCACTTTCTGAAGAGAAGGCTTAGCCACAAGTTGCTCGGCAACTTTTCGGCAACTTTTGAGATTTTCGGCAACTTTTTAGAATTTTGGTAACTTTTGGAATTTCCGACAGCTTTGGGCTTTTTGAGGTTCTTTGAAGCCACTTTCTTCCCGTTTTGAGCCACATTGGCCAGTTTTCGATATAAATTTATTCAATTCATTCTAAAATACAATAATTAGGGACCCCCATGGGTTGATTTTTATTATGCCTTAGCACGAGGTCAGCGGTATCACGTTGCACGTTTTTCAAGACGGGCGGACAATTACAGTGATTCCAATACATCCAATTCAGATGAATCTGTCATTCTGATAGACTATTTGTTGATCAAGTGAAAGGGAAAGAACCTCTTATATTATCATTGGACTTTGACAAATAAAGCTTTGATAAGAAGCAATGTGCGAATTTTTAATCTTTAACACCCAAAAATGGTGCGAAAAGCAGAAAAATTTTGGCAACTTTTCGACAACTTTTTGGAAATTCAGCAACTTTTCGGCAATTTTTTGAAAAAAATAGGAACTTTTTGGCGACTTTTTGACACTTTTAACGACAAATTTTTCGGGATTCATCGCCAACTTGTGACTAGGCCACTGAAGAGAGCCAAGCACCAGTTAAAATGGAACCCCTACTGTACTACTGAATTTCATTTTATTAAAACCTGCTTGACTTCTGTCTTACCTTTACTGTTTAGTCTTTAGCATTCCCAAGAGCCTACTGATTTAATTCATTCTTCTATGACAATCTATCGAGGTGTGGGGCAAGGTGGATGGCCAACTGGACGGAAAAGGTGAAATAACTCAGACACTATTTTAAGTACTGTCATGTTGTTTTGTTGGTAAGCATACCAAAAAGATATATGTTTTACCTTTTTCGTTTTTTGCAGATTATTATAATGGACTGTGACTTACTTTTGATACCAGTGCATCTCCCTCATCATTGGGCTCTTGAGGTATGCTGTTCTTTATTAAATATATATTATTATTATTAAAAACTGTATCATTGGATAATGCAATTCAAAACTTTTTATTGGCTTAGCCATTATGGTATAGAGCCAATATACCATAATCTAATATCTGTACATTGTAACATCCGGTTTCTTCTTACGAAATAAAGTCGAGAAGATTTTTCTAATATCTTGGAGGCGTTTTTTTTAATAAAACAATTATTCCACTCGCGCTTGTTGGATATGGGATAATTATAGCCAACTCGGCGCTACGCACCTCGTTGGCTATCTATCATCTTATATCCAACGGGCGCTCGTAGAATAATTGTTAATTATTATTATGGTTAAAGAATAGATAGTTATCTTTACTAATGGTGATCATAGTTCTTTATTCTGTAGTGTTCACACTTGAAAACATCTTATTTTGACTCATAGGTTGTGGATGTCACACAAAAAACATTCTCATACTGGAATGGGAAGCAAATCATTTCTCCTACCTTCTACAATACAACAATACAAAGACTTTATTTAAACACGATAATTGTTAAAGCGACTACACGCTTGTGGGGTCGTGTGTAAAATGGAATAAAATGAAATGCAGTAAAATAAAATAATTGAATAATTAAATAATTAAATAATTAAAGTAGCCTATCAAAATTTGAAGATCTAAAAATATTTAAAATTGGCATCCTTAAAGTTCACTGTCGTTGGAGAGGTAGAATTAAAGTTCAAATTTAAAAGTGCCTTTGAATTGTTGGCTAACGAGGAGAGCTGCTTAATGATTATATTTCTTATATTTTTCTTTGTATTCGCGTCAACTTCTTCGGTGGTATCTAAGATGGATACAGGTAAAGTCTTCTTATCTATTTTGAACATCAGTTTAGCCAAATTAACTTTATATGTGGTTTCAATGGAAGATCATCCAGCCTTGCTTAGTACTTCAGACCTAGGCATATCCCATGGCCAGTTAAACATTAATTTTGCCACTCTACAGTGTAAAGACTCTAGTGCAATTAGGCCCTCCTTATTAGTGAGGCCGCCCTAGACAGTGATACCATATATAATTGATGGGTAGATTACTTTTAAGTATAAGTCCAGTAGCATGGGTATTGGTAAGAACAAGCTGCGCTTTACAATAAGGTCAATTTGGGACTCCGTTGTAGATGTTATTCTAGTTGGTTGAGAGATAATGTTTTGCATATTAAAGTCTTCAAACGTCTCTATCAGCTTCTTCGTTTTGCCCAAAGTAGGCATGTTATTAGGGTCCCATTTTAATAAACAACAGTTAAAATCACCAAGTATAAAGATGCTGTCAGTTTTAAGCCAAGGTTTTTCGAGGACTCCACGAAAGCTTTCAAAGAAATTCGTAGACTCTAGCTCAGACCTATGGATTACGGAGAACAGAGTAGTGTTTGTAGGAAATTTAACCTGTATCCAGAGAGCTTCGATGTCTGAGGCTGCCAAATCTCTGCGATGAGTAACGGATAAATTTTCAGCATAATACATGATCACGCCGCCACCTTTACGTTGAGATCTATCACAACGTATGAATTTAAGACCACGAATTTGTAGCACATTATCAAGTATTGAGGCGTTTAAATGGCTTTCGCCGATTGCTAGGACATCAAATCTGCAAATTTTCTGTAGAAGACGAATATCGTCTATTTTATTTCGAAGACTGCATACACTGAGATGCGTGATGCGTAGATCGATGTGCGATATATTCAAAGAGGCAGCAAACCTTTCGAGGTAGTCGTCTTCGTGTCGTACACAATCACCAGTGTTCTCTGGAACATTGTTTGATAATCTAGCGTCCAGACAGGGTTGGCAAAACCTTTCAAAGTTATCCATCAATTGCATAGCTTTATACTGATTAGGCTTAATGTTCCCGCACTTTATGTGAGTCCATCCATTGCATGAGTCACAGCTAACCGCCCTGTGGTTTGTCGCTACAGTCCTGTTGCAAATAATACATTTATCGGGACCAGGATTTAATGAGACGTCTCCGGATACATGTATTCGGTGGAAGAAACTTCTGTTTCTATGTAGTTTTCCAACAATAGATTATTAACAACGCCCTCCCTTCAACCTAGCGCAACAAAAGTTGAATATTTTTGAAGAAACGATTGTTGAAAATTCTTGATGGAAAAAACTCAGTAAACATTTAATTTGCATGTGTTTAGAATAAAATTAAGTAGTAGATGTTCAGCATTTTAAGACTTGTTACTGTCGAGTAAGTGTCGAGTTAGGTCTAGGTAAACCATTAACATTAACTTGGTAGGAGATCGAAGAATTAGAATAGTAGTTCAGGCGTCTATTGTAATAACCTTTTCCGGTGATAGTTCTGCCAAGATAGTGGATAGACGAGCTAGTTGAGCATGGATCGTGTAGAAAACTCGAGTTGCGGGCCAGCCAAGAAAGTCTGAATTTTGGGAAAAAAACCGATTTGCTGTTATGAAGGCATTTCCCATTGGAACGATAGCAAAGTTGAACAGAGATGAGGAGTAAGAGATATAATATTGTAGAGCGAGTTATTAAGCAACCATTCGTCATTGTCGCACTCACTCATTCACCTGGTATCTTCAAGAATATAAGGTGAGAATATCTAATGTACGATACCTTTTTAAAACAAAGTATCAATAAACTTTAAGTATGACTGCTATTGTCAGAATTTGAAAATTATAGATGTTTTAATAGTATAATGCTATGTTGAAGGTGCTTTCTAAAGGAAGAGATGGTGAGAAAGGGTCGATGCTTCAACGAAGGGGATTGGATGGATGAAATACCCAAGGTAATTACAAGAAGTATCAAAACTTAACACAAATAAAAATTGCTCAGTATATAGGGTAACTGTAAGATTCATTGACAATGAATTTCTGGGAAATATTTCTTAATGGCTTCTTTTAAATTTCCTTCCCATTAGGTAGTTCCAGTACAAGGAAATAATTATGACTGTGGAATGTTTGCCTGGATGGTAAGGAAAAATTTTTGCAGCAACTGTCTCAGGTTGTAAAGTTCACTGTTCAGGTTGTAAAGCTGGGCTAACCGAATCATACTCGCATGTCGCCAGCGCCATGATGTATATCGAATATTGGGCACGTATCAACGGGAAGATGGCATGCACACAAGGTTAAATTCTCATGGCTTCTCATTGGCCACCGTTCGTTACGGTGGCAAATTTACAATTTCAACCAAATTACCTCTCTCCTTTACCCGACCCGACCCAAGCCTTCCTCGGTTTTTTAACTCCGCCGCTACTATCGCACCGTTGACTATTTCCCACCGTTTTACAAACTGAATACCTGCATGGAACAGGCTACGCCGAAGCCATACATTAAAATCTCAATCTAAGGAAAAGTAGGGTGGGTGTTAGCTCAAATTCCATTTAATTCTATCACACCTCTTCATATTTTTATGGTCTTGAGTTCACAACATGACAGAAAAAAAAAACAAGGTGAAAAGACAGCGGTTATACAGCGGGCATAAGCAGGGGATCAAATTTAGCCGGCGGCGCACAAAAATCCCGTGCAAAATCTCAAGGGAAAATGTTACATACAGCATCACACAAGAAACGAAAATAAAATTAAACATTAAAAGTAATCTGTGAGAAAAAAAGAGGCGGGAAAACGTTAAGTCAGGACGTTTAGAACATAAAGCTGGGTATCCGGTTGATTTATCATTTGGTTTTGAGCTTTATCAAAAGTGTCAAACGCTTTTAAAATACCGGGACTTGCTGGCTTGTGTAATTTTTTATGAGACAACCTGGGTCTCATAGCCCGAGAGCAAGCTAGAAAGCCATAACGATGTTCGCACATGCGCAAACGAGGATTTTGATCCGAAGTCGACTCATCCCTTGTACCATGAACCTATGTTCAAAGTCTTTAGTCATTTTCTGAATTTTAGTCTAAGTTTGATCTTCTTTGCGCTGTTCTATCAACAATTCTTTGATCTGGATAGCAAGTATGACAGGAGAATGTCTGTTGGAACGTTAGGTACTGTTTTGGAAGCCAGATAGAGCGTATTGGTTACGAAATATGCTATTTTTCATCTAAATCCACAGTAGATTCACTGTAACAAGATGCAGCTCTATTCTCTCGGGACCTGATCAGGAATTTGTGGTGTTTTTAAAAAAAAAGATCAAAGCGACCTATTCAATATTATAAAAATTCTGTTGCAACGACCAGAATAATTTTACAGCATGGTGATATTGAGGTTAATCCCGGCCCTGAAATTACTGCCACTTCAAATCTACAAAATCGAAAGTTAATATCTCTATCCTTACTAAACGCTCGTTCTCTTTGCAATAAATCATCGGACAGTTACGATTACATTGTAGATAGCAAACTGGATTTATGTGCCCTGACCGAAACCTGGCTGTATTTACAAATGATTATCTAGTCAGAAATGAAGTGTCCTACCGATTATAAATTGTTAGATCATCCTCGCACTGGCCCACGAGGAGGAGGTGGTACCCCCCTTTTATGCCGGGACTCACTATTTCAAGTAAAAAAGCTTGACGGAGGGAAACTAAATTCATTTGAGTTCTCTGAATACTCATCTCCGCGTCGTTGTCGTACACAGGACCACCGTGTTCTGATGATCATAGGATCCCTACAGCTTCATTTATTAAGGACCTTGCGGAATATATTGAAACAAAACTACTATCATACGAAGATTTGTTACTGTTATGTGATTTTAAAATACACATGGACGTTGCTGATGATAACGATGCCTTGAAATTTGCTGATCTATTTGAATCTGTTGGATTAAAGCAACATGTAAACCAACCAAGTCACATCCACGGTCACATCCTGGACTTAGTTATCTCACGTAAATCGGACGATATTATTTCTGGTATACCTCGTATTGATCGCTTTCTATCTGATCACGGTGCTGTTCACTTTAATATCAACTCCAACAGACCATTTATGGCAGTTAGGACAATATCATATAGAAAGTTTCAATTTATCAGTGATATGAATGTGTTCCGATCGGCTATAGCTGATTCTAATTTGGGCAAAAATCCACCCGATAATCTTGATGATCTTGCAATCTGCTACGATACCACCTTAAAAGGGATTCTGGACAAACACGCACCGCTTGTAACGAGAAGAATAGTAGAAAGACCACGCGTTCCATGGTTTACTAAAGAAATCAGGGTTTCAAAGCATGAAAGACGAAGAGCAGAGAAAAAATGGAGAAGGACTAAGTCTGCAGTAGACCTTGCTAACTTTATAAAGAAAAGGAACTTAACAACTGCATTAGTGGATAAAGCACGAGCTTATTTCTATACGGATTTCATTGCTGAAAATAGTCACGACCAGAGTAAATTATTTCGTGCTGCAAGCTCATTGCTGAAAAAGCCAACTTCTTATAGATTGCCAACTTCTATTGGATGCTTCATGTTTTGTTAATGACTTGGGATCTTTCTTTCTTAAAAAGATATCCGATATCCGAAGTCGTCTTCATGCTGAAGAGGTTTCCGTTCAACCTATACCTGCTCCTCCCCTTCTTCCACCTGATGTTATTATGAAGGAGTTTAAAGATCTCACAAAAGGCTTATACTATTTTGCGAAACGAAACGAAATTGTACTATTTTGCGGAACGAAATGAAACGAAACGAAATCTTGCGAAATGGCGTTTTGTCGCCTTTATTTAGCAAATATGTCCTCTTCGTCCGAAACAAAATGTGTCCACTAATAAAATGAGCAATATTTCTAAGAGTCTGGTCACCTCTCTTTTATTAACCATAATAGTATTCGTTTCGCAAAGTACTAATTTTGCCAGAATTACTATTTTGCGGAATGGCGTTTTTTTTCACCTTTGTTTAGCAAAGATGTCCTGTTCTTCTGAAACAAAATGTGTCCACTAATAAAATGATCAATATTTCTGAGAGCCTGGTCACCTCTCCTTTTATTGATCATAATAGAACTCGTTTCGCAAAGTAGTAATTTTGCCAGAATACTATTTTGTGAAATGGCGTTTTCTTCACCTTTAGTTAGCAAATGTGTCTTGTTCTCCCGAAACAAAATGTTTGCACTAATAAAATGATCAATATTTCTAAGAGCCTGGTCACCTTTCATTTTAATGACCATAACAGAACTCATAATAGGTAGTTTTTTTAGAAATCGACCTTGAAATAAAAGCTAGCGCTTAGAAGTCATGACGTTTCGACCTCTCTAAGGTCATTTTCATGTGAGTAAGTTTTCCAAATCAGTATAAGTATGTTGAAGCAAGTTGAAGACGATAAAATGTGGCGAACGCTAAAATATGTGAAAAAGTGTAAACAATATGCAATGGAAGAGGATAAAAGAATAAAATAATAAAATGATAAAATGATCGTAGCACGAATTGTTCTAAACAAATAGTTTGGCGCGAATTGAATCCCACTGTTTGTTTAGCGTTTGTTTCAGTTCTTTGATAAAAAAAAACAATTCAAAAACAAGGCACCCAAATTTTTGATACAACTCGTTTCGCAAAGTAGTAATTTTGACATAATAGTAATTAATAATAGGTAATTTTACGAAATGGCGTTTTTTTTTTACCTTTATTTAGCACGTCCTGTTCTTCTGAAACAAAATGTTTCCACTAATAAAATGATCAATATTTCTAAAAGCCTGGTCACCTCTCATTTTATTGACCATAATAGAACTCGTTTCGCAAAGTGGTAATTTTGACAGAATTATTATTTTGCGAAATGGCGTTTCTTCACCTTTATTTAGCAAATATGTCCTCTTCGTCCGAAACAAAATGGATCCAAACGATCTTGATGTCAGCAGGCAAGTCAGAAATTTAAAGAAAACGACAAAACTTTTGAGTTTAAAAGACATGTTTCGACCGAAACAACTGTCATCTTCAGTTGATTAACAAAGCGTGACAAGTTGAATTTATAAGTACATGGCAATTAAGCTAGTAACAACAGAAAACGTGACAATGTGAAATTATAAGGATAGCTTTAGATTTACATGATGTAATTGTTGATTCAAGCGAGGTTTTTCTCTTTGAATGTGAATAGCTTCTTTTCTCTTAAGTTGGAAATTCGTAGAGGCGTGATCTAAGATATGGAAACAATCTACTGAACACAAGGCGCGACAATGTTCAGATTTGTTCTGCTTGGTGGGTCTTGACTAGGATGGCAGAATCTGGGCAGGTCCGTGTTTGACGTAAGAAAGCTCTTTTGGACAAAGGGAGGAATTTTATTTTGTTGGCAGATCTTCCTCCAGACTGTGTTAACTTTATTTTCGACTGTTTTGGCTGACATGCGGAGCACTTTTTGGTAGGTGTTGGCATCACTGAGGTGATCAAGGGCGACCTGGGTGTATGTGTCTTGTTGTATGACACAGAACTCAGTGCCTTTATCGCTGGGGAGGCATACGTAGTTCTTCTCTTTGAAATTTCTTTATAGTTTTCTTGTCTGTGCCATCGATATTCGACCATTTCTTTTCGGGTTGTTCAAATGAACGCCATCGGGTGTATAAAAATTGTCTTTCGCCTTCCAAAACCCTCTATGGCCCCAGAACATGGCATATAGTATAAAGTCTAAAACAACCCTTAGTTATTGTGTTAACGCGCCGACCTTTGTGTTAAAAGCCTCAGCTGAGTCTCGGCGAATAGTCTGGCACACGCACACCAACTTCACCCCGCATGAATCGTGTAAGAAATGGACAAATTCATCGAGGGCTGAACCAACATGCAATGGCGAAAGAGTAACGCGGTCAATACTGTCTAGTTGGAGAATGAAGATATCAGGGAGAAAGGAGTGGAAGAGGTGTGTCGAATTTTAACGTATTTTCGACCATTCTACCCCAAACGCCACGCCAACGCATTAGCACAGGCGGCGAGATTTGAAAGTCAAAATAAAAATCGTCGGAATGATTCGTAATGAACTGCTTTCAGCGCTCAATAAATGAATGCCCGAGAATCAACACACGTGGGGTGGAGCTAGACGTGCCCCAACTGTATTCCGAAAAACTTGCGCAGCTGAGGTCAAACGGTAAAAAAAAAAATAATAATAATAAACGTAGAAAAGAAAAATAAAGAAAAGAAGAATGTTAGACTTGCCTGAAAAGATTCTTCTACAGTACCGAAAATCTGTGTTCGGATGTTAACATGATGGGAAAGAAGGCGAGAAGGACCAGGAGAGAAACTGACCTTGCCTACAATCTTGATGGTATTTGATCTGACTTCATTTGATTGGCTTAAGATCTGGGATTGACAACGACCCTGGCCCCCTGTAAAGGCACACCTAAATGCTTAACTATGACGGGCCTCGAGATAAAATCACATAATTATGCCCATGTCATAATGTCGACCTTTATCAACCTTTGTGACACTTCCTACGTTAATGCAAGCAAAGAAACACGGATGCTATTTATTCCAGAACACCCCTCCCTTATGAATATTGGGATACTTCCGGGAAATATAGTTGTCTTTTAGCACATTCTCATCGTACGCCCTGCTACGTTAACCTTGGAAACTGCTGTATAAAAACAGGTTCGAGTAATTGACATTTCTTCAATCTACAACTGTGTTACATATACATCTCGAGATCTCCGGCCTTAAGGTTGGAAGACAAATTTCATCGTATCATGTATGGTTCACAAAATTCTTCTTTGCTGCTCAGTGTGGCACTTTTATTCATGATTCAATTGTTACCTTCAACTCGTACAGCTTCGATAGGTTACAAAAACAACAACAGAGAACCCGAGAAATGTGAGTAAGAATCTGTGTATTCTGACTATACTCATACTAGCAGTCTTGTAGTGTACACATCCTACCTGTAGTCTACACGCCCTATACACAATCTGCAATGCACTGCAAATATTCACTGAGACTGAAGGGTTCTACAAAAATAGCCTGTACTACGCCAGATACGAAAAATCACTAAAAAAACCATTCTTTAGAAGCGGTCAAAAAAAATATGTGGAAACGTATTCCTCATCTGATGCAGCAGCACGATACCCCGAGGAAAAGGCGGACTAACGGGTTACACTGCTAATCACACAGAAAATTCAATGAAAGTAGTGATATTTTTTTAGAGAGTCGTAAACAAAATTACATTAAATAAGAAAAAAGAAAGTGGTCAAACCTAAGACTGACCAACCTAGAATGACTTAATTTTCTCGCGAAACGCTAAAATAATCCGAAACTACCACGATGCCACGCGAACCTCTTCAACGTGGCGTCAGAATGAATATTAATTTCTGACTAATTCGTCCCCATGCCGCTCAAACGTCAGAAATTACATATTCTGACTACACTCAGGTGAGATATTTAATTTGAAAATTTATTTAGGAAGAGTTAGCCAGTCTTGTAGTATACATATCCTACTAGAGCCAAAGAAAGGGAAACATGAAGTAAACGCTGACAAACATGAACTCAACCTATCATCAACATAGCCATTTTTGGCGGAAACAGATTTCCAACGCCCGTGTCTCGGAAAGAGTCTGTCGGCAATACTAGCATTAGCTGCAGCTGAGGCAGCACCAGCTCCTAGGGAATCTGTGCTGATCAGAGAAATATCTAGAACAATATCCTTAAAGCTAGATTTGAAGTAATCTCTTATACATGAGTAACTTAGCGGCTTGTTAACAAATAATAGTCTGTGATCTAATTTAAACTTGTACAAGGCCCTAAAGACATAATCGCCTGCCTCAACTGGAAACTTTTCAATCTCTCTAAAATAACGCCTATTTAACAATTGGTTCATGCTTTAGCGTGCACTATCGAGTTATGGAGCACGCGGAAAGTTTGGAGAGCACGAAAGAAGCGTAAGAGTTGCCCGAGGCGATAGCCGAGGGCAACTCTAGCTTCTTGAGTGCTCTCCAAACTTCCCACGTGCTCCATAACTCGATAGTGCACAGCTGAAAGCATGAACCAATTGTTTTAGAACACAGCCGGTGGAATTGTGCATCAAATGCGACGCGAAAAATGGACAACAATATCAGTTGAAGCGAATCGTAACGTCGCTGATGCCGAGTCTCCTTTTCCTTTGTTTTTCTCTTTTTCTGCCTCATTTAAGAACTCTAGCCCATGGGAAAAGGTCGAAACATTGTCTTCGTTTTCGGACTAGCAGGCCAAGTTTCTGTTTGTATCCATTATTGTCGCGAAATGTATTATTTTTCCCCGCACTAGCAATGGCCGCTCGCGCGAAAAAAAAATTTCAGGCGAAGTCGGATTTGCTGACGCTATCAGCGTGCACTATCGGGATTTTGAGCACGCTTACGTATAATGAATTTGATTGCGCGACTCTGCTAGCTATGTTCTAACTAATTATGAAGAGCCTCCTCAATTCGGAAGAAACCAGCGAAAGCAAGAATAAAAACACACTCATTTCGTAATTCAAGTAGATTATATAGGTTGGATTTTTCAACAAGCTTCCTTATCATATCTGGAGAAACTGGCTCTTTCTTATTACAAACACGAGTTCCGATTATTCTCTTAGCGGCTCTGCTAACTGCGTGGATGATCGGGCTGTCTGAAGGGGAAGGCAAACCCGCCAAATGGTGTGCCCACTGTATTCCAAATATGGCAGAGTCGACCGCTGAGCGGAATGGGTAGTATCCCCTAAATGCTGTAAGTATAACGCCACATGCATTGACTTTGCAAAAAAAAAACAAATCACCCTCTTAGAGCTGGCGAACACTTTCCACCTCAGAAATACTCTCTTATAGGTGTCGGTGGTACCTGGTGCTCTTGACGCAACGACAGTTGACTCCAGTCTAGACGCAAGACTTCTCAGTCACGGGTCACTCAACTCGTCAAGGCACTGCCACACTCCCTCATTGAACACATCTATAAAAGAGAGAAACAAACCAAAAAGGGGAAAGGCAAACAAATAGTATGAACGATTTCATCATCTATTAACCGTATTAATCTGCTCTACACGCACGGATTTCCTTTATTATTTTTTTTTTCAGTTTGTTTTTTCTTTATTGTTTTGTTTTGTTTTGTTTTGTTTTGTTTTGTTTTTAAGGAAGACTGATATATTTTTCAATCGATTTTTAACCTTATCTTAAGGAAGGTCTCACTGGGGTTTTACTTGACCGTAATCAGCCGTCAAAGGGTCTAAAAATTTAATCGTCAGCCGTCAAAAATTATAGAATTTCTTTCCCCTCAACCGTCAAAATAGCCGGTCAGAATTAACCGTCAGACGTCTTTAAGGAGTTTCGGATCTCGACGTTTTTTCCTATTTTCGCTACAGTTGAAGATTTCATAGGTCGTCAAATTAAGAATTCTTAAACTGGTAAATCAGTTTCCAGGTTTCCAAATATGCTCACTTTATGGTCATGTTGACGATTTTTGCCCAAGCTGACAGTTTGAAAATATTAAAATATTTAATTTTGATAGTTTATATTTCAAAAGGGCTAGTATATTTGCTATCTTATGCAATTCTGGCCAGTGGCCAGGTTACGCAGCGGTACTCCCGCTTATCGACCATGTCAAGCGCGCTGAAAGCAGTCGTGATCTTCTTTTGTAAAGGGAGAGATGATGCTTTCGAGTGATTCATGACAAGAATTTCTGTTGGGAAAAAGCACTGGAGGTCTTCGGCAGCAAAGCATTGATTTCCAAGGGATCAATTATTAGCCAACCAAATTTGGGCTCGGCTCCTATGAGCCCAAGCTTTACCGACTTGTGGAATTAGTAAACGTCAATGCCTTTTCATGTTCTAAACATAAAACCTTTAGCTTCTTGCAATAAGCTATGGTCATTGGTAGCATCTCCAAGGAGTCCCTGAGGCGGATCACTAAGCTAAGTGCGTGGTTACGTGCTCTATTTCCTTTAGCTCCTAATACTCAGTACCCCAGTCTATCATGCATTTCCAGTCTGTCCATTTAAAAGGACATCTACCTTCTAAGACAATTTCCAATTAAATTAAATCCTGAAGTAAAGTTGGAGCTTTGATAAAACAAACCTGGATTGAATAAAGCGACAATTTCGATGTACGGTCAAAAGGAAAATGAAACAAAACAGTTAAGATCTCTAGCACAATTGTCTGTCCTATACGCATATATGATTGCGAAGGTAGAGTCGACGGCTGTCATAATCGAGGTAACGCTTTCGTCACATTAATGCGCCTGTTTTGTAACTACCTTTTCAAGGTCTTAAGGTTTTAAACATTGAAAAAAATGGAAATTACGATTTATTGAAGATCAAGTTTTTTTTATTCTCATCAATAGCTGTACTACGTATGATGCACGATCCTCGCAGTAGATAGTGCTATTTATGCAATAGCGAAAATCAGACCTGAAAAAAATCAGGCCTGTACGGGACTCGAACCACTGACCTCTGCGATACTAGTGCAGCGCTCCACCAATTGAGCTAACAAGCCAACTGGGAGCAGGCCGTTAAGTTGATTCGCAATAAACCCGTGAAAGTGATAAATGAGATACAATGAATAAGAAGTTCTTCTATCTTGAACTGCGGTACTAGATACGTATGATAATTATATACAGGCCTGATTTTTTTCAGGTCTGATTTTCGCTATTGCATAAATAGCGCTATCTACTGCGAGGATCGTGCATCATACGTATCTAGTGCCGCAGTTCAAAATATAAGAACTTCTAATATTCATTGTATCCCAATAGCTGTACTGTTTAACAATGCTTATAGATAGCTCACTTAACGTCCAACTTATTGAAAATATCAAAAGACCACACAGACCATCCATCATCGTCTACAGTTCGTCACAGATGACCAAGAATGAGTTAAGGGCGTATGCATGACCAGTTTTCTTATATGGCTGATCATACGCATCATTTTATGACCCTCTTTTAATAGTATATAATTATCATTTTCTCTTAACAGAGAGGGAGTAGCATGTACCCTTATATACACTCCTAGTCCTCTATACCTGAGACGCAATGATGTTTGTTAGCAAAAAGTTTTATTTCTGCAAACACCACTCTTTAGGAGAACAAAGTGAAGGCATAAATAGAGACTTTTGACAAATATATAACTTACTAAGAGAAACTTACCCAAAACATTGCCAAGGTTCAGTGTGTAGGTACTATTCTCGTTCCCAATGCCAAACTCGTTTACTCAACTCACTCCCGAGGTCCACTCGTAGCTTCTTTTCTGTCTCATATTGTGTCAGACGGTAGATCTTGTTAAGTCCAAGCCAAAATTCACCGATGAGGAAATTGCTGAAGCCACGTTTGTAGTCATCCAAGGTGCGGTTGAAATTAACGGATCGACTCATTCTCCTCTGGAATACTGTCCAACCTCCTCCGGTCATTGTCTGATTGCAACATGCATCAAATGCACCTGAGCCATTAAGATGGATCGTAAAAACAACGCGGATTATTTGACATCTTCGTTGCAGCTCAGCACAGCTCTTAGCTGTTGAGGAAAGTTGGCAGAAATATGAATATGTGAACATGAAATTCATGTCTTTTTAATTTAACTGATAATGAGTTAAATCATTCTTTGTTGACCATGGATTCATAAGCGTTAAAGGAACAAAACGAAAGCAGAAAGAACGACATTTAAGAAAGGAAAATCAATGGCGTAGACTTAATAATGACAGACACATTACATGTTTCAACCAACTATTCTGATGAGTTGATCAATATGAAACGAATGATAACTTCAAAAGAGGACAAATGCATTGAGAACACTCTCGCAATCTCGCTTTCGTTCTAGAGTCATAATTAGGATTTGAAGGTTACCGGGAGATAAGAAAGTTCAGAGTCTTACCGGTCTCGTTATTTCTGTTTCCTTGATGAATGATATTTTTGTCACATTTATAAAGAATTGACTCACGTTCTCAAACTTCAACTCGTTTAATTAGAACATTGTGAACTGACAGACAACTTAAAAGCGGCCATGGAAGTTAACAACAGAAAGTTCTGCAAGACTGTTGTATATAAATATATCTTATTATTAAAAACTAAATTATTGGCTAATGCAATTCAAGACTTTTTATTGGCTTAGCCATTATGGTATATCAGCCAATATACCATAATCTACATATATGGCAAGCGTACGTGTCAGCTTAAAATTAAAAGGGAGCTAAAAATTTTAATAATTTAATTTAACGTTTTTAATAAAACAATTATTCCACTCGCGCTTGTTGGATATGAGATGATTATAGCCAACTCGGCGCTACGCGCCTCGTTGGCTATCTATCATCTCATATCCAACGCGCGCTCGTGGAATAATTCTTAATTAGACGTTTTGTTGTGTAGTATCGCTGAGTATTTTTACGAGTTGTGCCGTACTTAGACGAGCCCGTAGGGCGAGTCAAAATACAAATAACGAGTAAAAACACTCAGCAATACTACACAACAAAACGTCTAATAAGATATATTTATTATCCAACACGCCAAACTGTTATTTCAGTGCGGGCGAATTTCGCGGATATTTATTCAAGAGGAGTGCGTGACAGAAGTATGCGAAGCGGAACGGAATATTGGCGCGTTGTGTTGCTGTTTCTATTTTCTTCATTAAATGAAGAAAGTTTCTGGTCGTCAAGCTGTTTTTCTTTGTTTGATTCATCTAATAAACTTGGATCTATATTTGCCAGCCATTCTGACTCTTCGTCGTCGGAAATATGATTCAAATTGTCTGCCACTTTTGTTTATTTTTTATTTCGTAACTACAATCCAATTCTTCGCTTGCGCGATGCGAGAAAACCTGTTTAACCGGTACTCTACATTAGACGTGTACAAATATCGCGTGATACTTGTACTCGTCTATGGCGTTATTTGTACTCGTCTTAGTGTAGTTGGATAATAAATCGATTTATTTCATTCATTTGTGCGGTTTGAATCTTATCAAGTCAGTGAAAATGACGAACACTTGAATGCCTGAAAGTGTTACATGATCAAGTTTACCTCAATCACAAAATATCTTAGGAACGTTAAATGGCTTTAAACCTCCTCTCTGTTGTGACAATCCTCAGTGTACCTTTTTGGGGCATACTTGTGAGTTATCACCACTGGATCAGCCCCCGTAGCAACAGTTGCTAGAAAATATTTGTTTTGAAATATACTTGAGTACTTTAAGAGGTCAACGGTCGAGTCTTTGACTCGCTCATTATCATAATTGGAGTGTTCAAGCGTAACACAGTTTAGTCAGCCGCTAATTGTATTATCGCTGAGATTCCGATCTTGCTCTTAAGTAATCTACCAAACACTCCAATCTCAATATCATATTAAGAAAGTTTTACTAGAGGGGTTGTTACATCGACTATAACTCTCAAGAATGTGGCACGAAGATAATGGCGAAACACATTATGAAGATTTCAACCCATAGGACTCATGAATGCTACGACTATCTCTTTACAGATGAATCACGCAAAATGTATAAATTAAATTCTATAACTCCTTTTCTCTTTCATACAATCATATTCGGATAGTGGTGAAACATTTAATTTGTCTTTTAGGGTTACTGAGGTTTCACCTCAGAATTGTGCTAGCATCGCATGTTTGAGTGAGCAAAGAAGGAGACATCTTCCACACGAGATAGCTTTCTGTGGCTTGACATCTACCATGGCTGGCGTTGTAGCACAGTCTTAGACTGAAGAAATTTCAACTGCTTGACCTTGCATTGTACTCATCAAATTGCCGAGCAACCACTATTTCTACTATTAGGAAGCTTAATTTATTACATGCATTTCAATTCAAGAGTACGTAAATCAGGCGTAATACCGAAGATGCGAGAAAGAAGTTTTATGTTCTTCGGGGATTCCCTTCATACAAATGGTTTTGTCAAATGGGGTTTATAACTGATGAAACTGCACTTTTTTTATGGGCGACGGAAACCTTATACTCCATAAAAGGAGTGAAGTGCTCTATCAAAAACATGTCTCACTTGAATTAACCGAATGGGGAAGTTAAAAGAGAAAGTTCTACAAGGTTGATTAATCGATTTATTGAATTACAAGGTGGATTAATCGATTTATTGCAAGGTGGATTAATCGAATTAAAAAATTAGAAATCGAATTAGAAAGTTCTACAAGGTAGCTGTGGATTAATCGATTTATTGAATTCCTTGGTGCGGTTTTAATATTAAGAACCCAGTGAAAATGACAAACGCATGAATGTCAGCAAGTGTTCACCTTAATCATAAAATGATCCCTTGCGACTATCATAAAGATATGCCTTTTTGGGGGATACTTGTGAGTTATCACAACTGGTCAGTCCCCACTGAAAAACAGTTGCTAGAAAATATTTGTTTTGAAAATAATCACATTCAGAAGACGAAAGGTCAAAACACTGAGCTGCGTGTAATATCGTGCCACTGCATATTGAAAGGATATTGATATGGATGATGGAGGAAGCCTTAGTCCCTGGCAGATAATACGATGAGCTTTTACTGAGCCGTTTAGATCAAATAGCACTGTAAATGTGAGCGAACGAGAAAGTAGAACATCCCTTTGAAATAATCGCTTAAAAGTTTAAAAATAAATTGTATTTCGGATGCGAGAAACAGTAAGTTATCCTAACCTCCTCAAAGATCATCACCTACGACAAATAACGAGTAAAAGTAAAACAATTTTGCTTGAGTATTTCAATACTCGGTCAAGTATTAGGCTCGCTCATGATGTAATTGGAGTGTTCGAGCTTAACACAGTTTAGTCCGCCGCTAATTGTAATAACAACGGAATTCTGATCTTGCCTTGAAGAAATTAACCTAACACCTACGTTCTCAATTTCATAGGACATTTTTGCTTCAGTGACGATAACTCGCAACAATGCGGCACAAAGACGATTGCGAAACACATCAAACATTTAGGAGTCATGAACGTCATTCAAAAAATGATGCAAAAAGGTATGGTTATTTCCTTACAGATGAATATCACATGATGTATTAATTAAAACGGCAAAGATGCAGAATTCTGCAAGTCCTTATCTTTTTCATACAATCATAATCGGACCGTGAGGGAATATTGCATTTATTTTGAGGGTTACTGAGGTTTGACCACAGAATTGTGCAAGCTTTGAAGTTTGGATAAGCAAAGAAGGAGACGTCATCTAAAAACCAAGAGCAAGCTTGTCGCTTATTTTGGCTGGAGATATTTTATAAATCTTTTGAACTTCCTATGCTAATTCAAGCAGAGAAATACGGATCCAGAACATCTTCCCCTATGAGTATTGGGAGACTCCTGGGAAATACAGTTGTCTTCTAGCATATTCTCATTACGTTTATATAGTTTCTACGCCTTGATAAGTTGAGGAAAATTGCACTGTATAAATAGAAAGTTTGAGTAATAGAAATCTTTAATCTACAACTGTGCTACATACTAGACAGTTTGCGATTTACAGCTTTAAGGTCGGGAGAGGAATTTATTGTTACCATGTCTGCTTCACAAAATTCTTCTTTGCTGCTCAGTGCGACATTTTTATTCATGATTCAATTGTTACCTTCAACTGACTCGTACAGCTTCGCTAAGTCACAAAAACAACAACATAGATTTCGAGAAATATGGGTGAGAAACTATGCTTTGGTATATTATGTTAACCCTTGGATTACATTTCCTTGAATACGATGACTGTTTAAATATTGGCAGAATGTTTTTCTGGGTTGGCGTTAGGTTTCAGCGATTCCCTGCAAAGAAAAATTTTGACCATCGGGCGTAACACGGTCTTTTTAAGCAATTTCGTTTCCTCGTTAAATGAATTAGGGGTCACCAAGCGAGAGACTGAGAAACTTGCAGGATCGTGAGATAAATGGATGCTTGAGTTTGATTTTTAGATTTTATAAGTGGATGGTTGTTTTATAATTTCATTGGTGAATATAAATAACGGATCATTTCGTCTTTGATTTACTCCATACTCAAGACTACACTTGGTCGCCTGATCTTGAAAATCGGTTCATAATTTACGTAATTAATCCCAGATAAGACAGGATCAATGAGGTGTGAAAATAAACCGTTCAACTTTAATAAGCTCCACCGAGACAGATAGATCTTATCATTACCTCTGCTCTCCTCTCCTCTTTGAAAAATATTTCTATGCCCCAAAGCACAATCACTTTGATGATTCGGAAGACGTAAAAAGCAATTGCATCAGTACTAGTTACAAAATCGAATCATTTGTCTTGGATGAAAGTCAAATAGGTTTACTTAGTGGTACTTCCGACTACGCCGTGCCACAAGACTTTACTTAAGCCATGGCAAGTTGTAATAAAGCAATGGTGTTTGAATAACACTTGAGTACCTTAAAAAGTCAAGTATTAAGCTTGGAGTGACGGAATTCCGATCTTGCTCTAAAGGAGTTAACCTAACACCCACTTTCTTATTATCATAAACAGCTGCTACAGTGACGATACCTCAGAAGGATGCAGCTCAAAAATGATGGCGAAACACATTATAACGATTTCAACTCATCCACCATGATGTCATTCATAAAATTATGCAAAAATTTTTCATTATCTCTTTACAGATGAATCACGCACAATGTATGAACTAAATTCTATAACTCCTTATCTCTTTCATACAATCATAGTCTGACATTAATGAAACATTTAATTTACTTTTAAGTGCTAATGAGGTTCACCTTAGAATTGTTCCAGCAAAGAAAGAGACATTTTTCAAATTAGAAGAGCAAGCTTCGCGCTTATTTCGACCCAATCTTTGTGAATTCGAACTTCCTATGTTAATTCACGCAGGCAAATACATATGCTGTATTCCAGATTATCGTCCCCTATGAGTATTGGGAGACTCCCGGGAAATACGGTTGTCTTCCACCATATTCTCATTACATCTTTAGTTTCTAAGAAAGAGGATGCTCTTTATTCCAGAACACGCCTCCGGCTTCCGATAAATATAGTTGTACTGTCGTCTAGCAAATTCTCATCGCGTCTATGGTTCCTACGCCTTAACATAGGAAACTGCATTATAAATACAGGTTCGATTCATTGAGATTTCTTCAATCTACAACTGTGCTACGTGTACATTTCGAGATCTACAGCTTTAAGGTTGGGAGAGAAATTTCATCGTATCATGTCTGTTTCACAAAATTCTTCTTTGCTGCTCAGTGTGGTACTCTTATTCATGATTCAATTGTTACCTTCAACCCGTGCGGCTCCGATAAGTTGCAAAAAAAACAGCAGAAAATCCGAGAAATGTGAGTAAGAATCTATGCTTTTATGATAACTCTTGGATTACATTCATTTCCTTGAATACGACGGCTGATCACATATTGGCAGAACGTTTCTCTTGGTTGGCGTTAGGATTCAGAGATTCCTTGCGAAGAACAATTCTACTTGCACTCTAGCGTCCTCCATGAGTTCAGAACTGTCAAAAAAACTGAACTAACGGTCGCTTACTTGTTGCATTTTTTCTTTTATTTTATTTTCTATTATTTCTTCTTTTCCTCGCTTATTCCCGTTCCCTGATACCCGTAATCGATGAGAATAATTTCATTTTTTATCCCTTAACAGTTAAGAACTGTGCTGAGCTTTACTCGTGCGGCCAATCCATCAGTGGTGTTTATACAATCGACCCTGATGGTTCAGGTGCCTTTGATGTCTATTGTGACCAGACAACAGCCGGTGGAGGATGGACAGTGATCCAGAAGAGAGTGGATCTCACCATGAATTTCAATCGCACCTGGAACGACTATAAAAAGGGATTCGGTGATTTCCTCATTCGTGAATTTTGGCTCGGACTGGACAAGATCCAACGCCTGACGCAAAACAAGACAGAAAACAAACTCCGCGTGGATCTGGGAGTAACTGCCAACGAATCTGTCTGCGCAGAGTATAAATGGTTTGGTATTGGGAACGAGAAAGCTCTTTACCAGCTGCACATCGGAAAATTTTCATGTAAGTCAATTTACTCTTTTCTAATCAATGCACAATTGCTATCCCCTCCATTACACAGGGTAGATCTCAAAGCAAATGTCTCACAAACGACTTTGCCTCTGAATGAGGCAGCTTTTTACAAGCTGCATATCGGCAAGTTTTCATGTAAGTCAATTTACTCTTTCCTAATCAATTCAAATTGTTATGGACGACAGTTACTATCACCTCCCTTACATAGAGTGCATCTCAAAACATATGTCTCACAAACGACTGTTTGCCTTGAGAATATCAGTGTGATTCATATCTGGTTATGCATATTATGCTCATGAGACTAACCCTGAACAACTCATTTACTTGAGAGTTCAGGGCTGTGATTTGGTGGCATAGAATCAATCAGGTGACACAAGGACCTGGGATGTATAGGAAACTAGTGGTCAGATTTGATTCAGTAACTTTGATACTCTAGAATTAAAAAATGTTTTCTGAAATGTCGCTTCCCCAAGAAGCAGAATTCCATCGTTAAATGGGCCAGAGCTAGGCTCTCAACAATTACGTATGCGAATAATTATCTATAAATTTAAAATATATTTAATTTTTTCCCTCTTTTTTTGTGTGTTTAGCTCAAAATGTTAGTGATTCCCTTTCCGCTCATAATGGAACGTCATTTGGTACCCGGGACAAACTTTCAGCTGACTCTTGTCCATCGCAGTTTGGGGGAGGCTGGTGGTACGGCGCGAATAAAGCTTGTGAATCAAATCTCAACGGCATCCCTCCTCATCCTGGATATGATCATTCAATATACTGGGCACGTTTAAAAGGTCGCGATTCTGCTGCAGACACCGCTCCCAGAACAACTGAAATGAAAATCAGACCAGTGCACTTTTAGTCGTGGGTGAGTGGAGAAGAAGGATTTTTTTTTGTGAAGACAAAATTTTCTAGATTCCCTTATAAGGCTCTGTAATCGCATAGTGCGGTGAAGGGAAAGCCAAATTTAAAATTTTGGTATAGTTATCTAGGATTTATCAGGAAACGTGATTTTTTTGAGAAGTCTTGATGGAAACAAAAAGCAAATCTTTTTTTGTAGAAAGTTTGTACCGGTAAACTACGCCTGACCCTGCCGTAAGTCAGTTAGATCCAAAAATAAATTCCCAGAGGCCTTAATTGTTATTAGGTTAAGTCGACTTCATATATACTAAATTAGCTTGATTTCAAGGTCAATTGTTAACGTGATGTGAACACGTTGAGATAATTATGTGCAGTAAATAAATGAAATCATAAAAACCTTCAGCAAGGATATGAATGATGTTTGTGGTAAAAATAAGCAATATAACTAAAGCTCCAAGAATTATGCAAACCTCCTGACTGCTTCTTGGGTTTGGTTCCCATCGTGTTTAAATGAGGCTATGTTAAAACGGTAAAAGTCCCCCATTGCTTAAATATATATTTAAATGTTGTTAATTTTAATTCATCGTAAGTCTTTCATGGATTAAGCCGAAAGCAAACCTGAACAACTGCAGGTGATGGTTTGATATTCAAATGAAAATATATTTGAAATGTACACAGATGTGTCGCCTAATTTAGTAGAATGGAAAAGAGAAGGGTCGTGATCGAAGTCACTCTCCCGAAGAATCAATCGTTTGGTTAGAAATTTGCACTAGTTTTCTGTTAGGTTTTTCCATGTTTAGATGAAGTTGCTTAAACACGGAAAGAGTCCTCCATTGCTTAAATTAATGTTATTGTTGGTCCGTGAGCTTTTCACAGACGTAGCTGGAAACAAACCAGAACTATTATGGATACTGAGACGGACACGCTCGATGGCCTATACTAAGCACAAATATGATCGCGTAGTTTGCAGAAGTAGAGATGTCGTGACCAACAGACATCGTTGAGGATATTTGTTAAGGTCAGCGCACGCGATGACACTAACGAGTCGCGGGACAACTCCGATCGTGTGAACTAGTCATTTTGCCACAAAATCTAGTCGCACCGGCGGACTAAAATGTGGTCCATGCGACTAGTCCTACGGATTCAAACTGGTTTGAATTTTAGGGACAAGTACCTGCGAATTGTTCCTCAAAACGCTTGGTGTTAATCAAATTTCCTTGAACAATCTGCTGTTTGTACTGAGCTGATTTATTTCAATGCTACATTGCTATTGATAATTTTGGTTTCTTAAGAAAGCCTCAGCATTTAAGAATGATACTGTTCTCCCCCAATTTTGGCTACATTCCTGTGCCGTTGGTCCCCGCGTATAAAAACTACTAGGGACTAGTCCCTGCGACCAGTCCCTTCGTGTAAACTCTTCAGGAGACTAGTTGCAGGGACTAGTCCCTGCGACTAGTCCCAACGACCAGTTTCATGCGGCTAGTCCCTTCGTGCGAACTACACATTTCTGTGGTGGCAGGGACCAAAATTTGGTCTCTGCGACTGGTCGCACGAATTCAGACTGGTTTGAATTCGTGCGACCAGTCGCAGGGACTTGTCGCATGAAACAAATGTTTGTCCTTTCGTGTGAACTGTTTGTGCGACCAGTCCCTGCGACTAAACGGTAAATAAGCCAATCACGGGTCAGTATGATGCGTGACTTCCGGTATTTGTAAACATTGCAGTCATCTAATGATGAATTTTCCCTAACTTCTAGATTTCTACAGCTGAAGAATAAAAAACTATTTCTAGTTTTGTAAACATAGACAGATGTCTTGGAGCCGTTTTGATGGAATTTTTACCCTATTTGACTGTGTCTGTTAAAAATAAAATAAAAGAACAAAAACGGAACAAGTAAAAGCATGAATAATCCGACTGAATAAGTGTAGTTCGTTTGCGTTGATGTTTAATAGTGCTGCAGTGAAAAGTTACCAAATTTTAATTGTTTTCGTGTAACGCCCCAGACTAAGAAACATCTTTTGCCTCTTAATTTTCCTGTGTTCTTGTGCAATTGAATGCCCTCGTGTGAATGCCTTAAGGGACTATTCCCTGCTACCGGTCCCCTCGTGTAAACCCTTCAAAGACTTGTGGCCGGGACTAGTCGCACGGACTAGTCGCAAGGACTGGTCCCCTCGTGTGTGCCGACCTTTATGGCAGTCAAATACAAACATCCTCCGACTACCCAGGTGAAAACTGACGTCTGGCCCTTAATCATTTGTGCTGATTTATTTTACCTAACGTGAACTCTAATTGCATAGTGTGGTGAAGGGAGAGTCAAGTTTTAAATTTAGCATAGTTCTCTAGGATTTACAAAGGAACGTGCTTAATTTGAGACGTATTTTGATGAAAACAAAATGCAAAATTTTGTTTTTGTAGAAAGTTTGTAGCGGTAACCTACGCCAGACCTTGCCTTCAGTTAGTAAAATTCAAAAGTAAATTCCTAGAGGCATTAATTATATTTAGTTGAGTCGACTTCGTACTAAGTTAGATTGATTTCAAGGTTTATTGTAAACTTTATCAGAAAAAGTTGACATAGATAAAAAAACGGTAAATAAATGAAATCATAAATGCCTTCTGCACTGATATGTATGAATGATATTTATGGTAAAAATCATCAATATTACCGAGGTCCCAAGAATTATGTAACTCTCCTGACCGTTTCGTGGCTTTGCAAAACTTTCTTGAAATTTTTCAGCCCCCTTCGGTGTTTCGATGAGGCTATGCTGACACGGAAAAGTCCTCCATCGCTTGAATATCAATTTAATGTTTTTAATTCTGATTCATCGTAAACTTTTCATAAATTAAGCAGAAAACAAACCTGAACAAATGTAGATAATGGTTTAATATCTATATAAAAATTTATTAGTGCTATACACAGATATGTTGCGTAATTTAAAAAAATAAAGAAAGGAGAAGAGTCGTGACCGAAGTCACTCTCCCGAAGGATTAGTCGTTTAAGTTTTCTGTTAAGTTTTTCCGTGTTTAGATGAAGCTGTGTAAACACGGAAAAAGTCCTCCATTGCTTAAATCAGTTCAATTGGCGGTCCGTGAGCTTTTCACAGACTTAGCTGGAAACAAACTTGAACAAATTTCAGTTATATATGTATGAATTTTTTTTAAACCATTTTATCGTAAGCAAATAAATTGGAGGTCGAAGTGGTGGTACACCGTGTGGTAAATTCTCTGTTGCCACCCTTGATCAAAGCCGGTTTTCAACATCATGTGCTTTTCCAAGCAGTGTATAAATGTATCTTGTCTTTCCTAAGTCTGTTATGAGTCCACCGTATAAATTTTCTTTACCCCACCAGTCTCATTCTCATGAGAAAAAATCTAAACGACATTTATTACATTGCCGGCAAGTGATCAAGACAGACAGGTTTGCGACAAATACAAATTATCCTTCGTTAGGCAGGCGCCCATATTTCCCCATATCTATCGATTTGACACAGTAAAAATAGTTTGAATATATTTCAAGTCTTCCAACCAACTACTTGACGTAATTATGCAGTGTTTATGATTTTAAAAGGACATATGGTATTTCGAGGACTGGACTGGACTGGACTGAACTGGACTGGACTGGACTGGACTAGTAAAACGTGGACTAGTAAAACGCGGACTTAACAACAACAACAACAACAACAAAAACAATTTCATAAGAAGGCAATCACAAGACTTGATGGTGAGCCCATTTAGTGAGTAACAATCCCTGTTTGACCTTTAAGCTACAATGGGTCTGACATGCGCCGGATACAAACGATTTTATAAGTTTAGGCTAACAAAGAAAGAGTGTTATTCAGCTGCAATTCAAAATCTTAAAATACACTTTCGTCGTAAATTTCACAGCAGAAACGCAGGAATTCGATGAATAAAAGTCGCATTAAATCTCCTTGTGTCTAAGTAGAAAGAGTCTCATTGACTTCAGCTTTTCGGTGGAAGAAAAACCGATTTACACGCGCCGTTACAGAAAACAAACAAGCAGACTGACAACTCCAAAACACATATTTGCATTCACTTACAATTTGACTTTCCGTGACAGTTTAAAACGGAACAGAGGTAAATCTTCGAAGATTAATCGTCGTTGAAAATAGAAAAAAATACTTTCCGTAAGATCTCTGACTGTTTTTCTTTTTTCGAGAAAATCGTCGCATGATCATTTAACTCGTGTGTGTTTGTCACACCAGTACTGCTGTTTAGCGTATGCTTCTTTACTCCTCAATTGACAGGTGTCATATCGTGACAGCTACTTATCAAAAAAATGTTTCAAAATTTGCTCGGAAGCCTTTAATTACCTTTACAAATAAAAGTGTTTCGGCGAAAGCTTTCTCTTTAATTTGAAGAACTCGAATGATTTAGGGCTACAATTACGAGTTTAATTACGGGAAAATCCTCCTTGAACTTAACAATTTGATAGCGAGTGAGTTATAAAGAAGACAAACGTTATTCAAACGCTAGTCCGCGTTTTACAAGTCCGCGTTTTACTAGTCCGCGCTTTACTAGTGCGCGTTTTACTAGTGCGCGTTTTACTAGTCCGCGCTTTACTAGTCCGTGCTTTACTAGTCCGCGTTTTACTTGTCCAGTCCAGTCCAGTCCAGTCCAGTTCAGTCCAGTCCAGTCCAGTCCAGTCCTCCTAATACCATATGCCAATTTCTAATGTAAACTCTGTATGACAGAGGCGACTTTCTGGCGCGCGTTGAAAATAACAAAGCGCAACCTCTCACAAGTGACGACATTTCAAACACTTTAGAAAGAAAAATAACTGAGTTGAAAGTAATTCTAAGCAATAAAGATAAAAACACCACTGCAAATCATAGGTAAATGCTGAAACAAACAAAATTTAATTCGTAACAATTAACTTCTGCCTTCTGTCTGCGTTAATTTTGGCAACTACCTGTTACTGATCAATTTTCTCGGTGTTTGCGCATACGAAGAATGATCTTCAAGTCCATCATTTCTAACTTGTTGCATGCCAACTGGGGCGGTTCTTAGTTCCAAATCATGATGGCTTGTGTTCAGTTATGCACCGAAGCTGGGTTCCTGTAACTACAAAGTAATTCGTCTCCTTCTTAGGTATCAGTGTGAAATGAATCTGTCGCGGGCACTGCGGTTTTCTTCAGCAAAATAACTACCACTCCACAGCTTGGACTTGTTTGAGGAAAAAGCCTTTGCCTTTCAAATTGAGGCGGTGTCCTGGTACATTTAATTCTTAGGAGCATATATCCTCGTTTTCCGTAGGTTTCTTTCGACAGTTGCAGCAAGAGAACCACTCGCGATTTCCAAGACGTGGGCGACTGAGCGGGTCAATATTTCTTCTTGAAACTCATTTTCCTGACTTTCTCTCCCTTTCTCCTCAACAGAGGTATAATTTTCCCTTGAAGACGAGCCAGGTTTTGTTGAAACATAAATGCATGTATTACACCCTCTCAGCTAGACTAAAATCCAAGTCGAGAATTTAATGAGTAGCGCTCTCACCGCCGCTGTATTCCTTGTTCACATCCACATCAACAGGGATATAATTTAGCGTGTTTGACTATTGCTACATCACAGTTTCGTCTTAACAAAGATGGCGGATTTCAATTTGAAAATGCCGATTTTTGGAACGTAATTGTTCGCAACGAAAACGCTTTAAGCTCAAATGAGTAGCCAGTTAGGACAATGCGAGCAAAGAACTTTTGATGGACCTTTAGCGACTGCAACGACGACCGGAAGCTAGAATAGGCCTTTTGCAGCTGTAGTCAAGTGATCAATTCTAGATATATATATATATATATATATATATATATATATATATTATGGGATACAACTTGAGGAATACCAGAGATGGAAACAGCATATCGAAAATATCAAAACGGCCAAGTTTGGGCCCCGGGAGTTACAGAGCACTGTTTTTACAGCGTTTTGAACTTTCGGAAAATTTAGAGGATTTGTATGGAAAATGTTGCTGGAGAGCAAGGCCTTGCTCTCCAGCACATTTTTACATATAAACCTTCTTATTTATTAAAAAATTCAGAGTGTCGTCAAATCTCATTTTTGAATATTGGAGTCCTCAACCTTGGCCATTTGTTATTTTCGAAATGTTCACCAGAAAGAACATTTATTTCTATTTTACTCGATTACACGCCAGACCTTAAGCGAACCACACTCTCCGAGAAAAAAAGAAAACTTAATACGAACAGAATATTAAACTATAACTAATATATATGAAAATGGTCGATCGCAAATAGCACAAAAGGCTCACGTAGTGCAAAGAATTCTAATGAACGCCATGATCCTACTGATTAACGCGATTGTCTCCTGTTCACACACTAATTAGCACAATTGTCTCCTGCTCATTCTCCCCCACGTTGATATGACATGGTATATCAATAAAACGATAATACCGATGATAAGGGGGGCCTTCGGAGTCACTGCTAAACTGTCCAGACGTTTCTGAAAGTATTCATCCTCATCTCGATTATCTCCAGGTTCGTTCATAACAGATCGAGCTGTCATAAATTCTTTTCCCAGCTGCACTTTAGCGATTCTTACGTGCCCATCTTTTCCCACTCCAGAACTTCTTCATGACCAGAAATGATCCAGAAGCGTGTTGATAAAGCCGCCAACAATTGATTCGTTCCACCCGCGTGATTGTCTTTTTCGTGACAATGTTTGACAATGAGCTTCGTCACATGGCTCTTTCGAGGCAAGATTATCGGGAAACGGGCATCCTGTGGTAGAAATTCTGCATACCTAAGGTGGCCATCGTACCTCATTTGGCCTTCCTCGTCTAGCCACGGTTGTAAGCCGAGCAACTTGCTCTTTTTTGGTAACTCTCGTTGTCGCTGAAGTGCCAAATACTCATTGGGAAATGCCTTCCTCTGTGCACCTTTAATCACTTGAATTGCAGCATCTTCGATCTCCTCCACATCTAAGTCTCTTCTCTCTCTGTTGGGACTTCTACAGTTATCTACGAAACGATGAACCCATGCTTGATTTCTTATTAACTTTGTCCAACTTAAAAAACGTTTTGGATCCAGACGCTATAACTGACCATCTTCATGAAGTGAAGTCATTATCCAATCTGCGTTATTTCGGCCTGTCTGTGAACTTCTTGGAGTTGCTTTCCTGATTTCCGTTGCTTCCGAGACATTTTCGGTGTCAATTTGATTCTTAGGCTAGTCTGACTCTTCCTTTTGAAGGAAATCTGGGCCATTCCTCCACTTTCCTTCCCTAGCCATGTCTGATACTCTCATACCCCTCGTAGTAAAGTTAGCAGGATTCTCTTTGGTTGGCACGAAACGCCACTGCTTGGGATCTGTTAGGCTTTGAATTTCTCCCACTCGGTTTGCTACGAAAGGTTTATATCTCTGACTTCTACCTTTTATCCACCACAGGACATTCATGCTATCGGACCAGAAGACTGCTTGACCCAATGCCCAGCTGTAAACTTTGGAAATTGACTCGGTCAACCTTAGACCTAGGATTGCTGCCATCAGTTCCAAACGAGGTATACTTGTTGCCGCAAGTGGTGCTACTGACTTGGCTGCAGGTAGTCGACTGGATACTAATCCACTCTTGTAGATAACCCTCGAATAGACAACAGCACCATATGCATCTTGTGACGCGTCTACGAAGGTATGTAAGGTTTCTGACAGCAAAACTTCTTCTTGGCCAAACCGTAAACATCTTGGAATCTTAATCGTTGGTAACTCTTCTAACTCACCGAACCATTCTTGAGACTTGTGGATCAACTCCCTTGGGCATAACTCGTCCCATTCAAGTACTACCACTCACATCTCCTGCATCATGACCTTGGCTCGAATTGCAAATGGCGTCAAAAAACCAACTGGGTCAAATAATGTAGTGATTCTCTTCAGAAAATTCCGTTTAGTGAGCTGAGAGTTTTCTTCAAGCGAACTTGCTTTGACCGTCGACACGTCTTCTTCTGGAAGCCACCTGATTCCCAGAGTCTTCACTGTTGGTAGGAGGTCCTTGTTGATGTCTACCTCAGATGCTCTGTCCTCGATCGGTATCTTTTTTAGAACCTGGGGTAAAATGGACAACCATTTACGAGCGTGCATTCCTGCCTTGCTCAACAGCTTATCTAGCTGCTTGAACAACTCCATACCCTGACTGTCGTCCAACACCGAGTCCATACTGTCATCCATATACGTTGACTTTAATACAGTCTCTGAAGCTAAGGGTAGCTCATCTTTGTACTTCTCAGCATGTGTTTAGGAGACAAATTGAGCTTGGAAAGGTGATGAGTTAATTTCAAACACGACTCGGTTAAACTCGTACTCTTCTGGTTTTCTCTGCTGATCCAAGGATCTCCATAAGAAGCGTTGAAATGATCGGTCCATAGGTACAACTTCAATTCTCAAATACATCTCAGCAATGTCACAAATGAGTGGAACAGGGTGTCTTCTGAATCAAAGTAAAACGTCGTTTAAATCTCTCTGCAATTTCGGTCCTTGATAAATGACGTCATTGAGGGAGATTCCTCCAAACTTCGCAGAGGCATCAAACACGATGCGAGTCTTTGTTGTGGTTCTGTCCAGTCTCACAACAGGAAAGTGTGGAAGGTACCATTTCCTCGCAGGTTTTTCTTCGGCTGGGTCAACTTTACGAATGTATCCCTTGTCCAAATATTGAGTGATGTTTTCCGAGTAGGCTGCTGCGATCTCTGGATTCTTCAGTAAACGTTTCTCCGTGTTGTACAATCTACGAAGCGCCATGTCATAATTCTCTGGTAGGTTAGAAACGTCTTGCTTCCATGGAAGTGCTACTTGGTATCTTCCATCCCAATACTTAAGGGACTTTTCCCCCTGTTCTAATGCACATTGTTCATCAGGGTTTAGAAGGGGTCGATCAAGTGATGTGCTAGGATTCTCTATCTCCCATAACGATCGCAAATAGCACAAAAAGCTCACGTAGTGCAAAGAATTCTAATGAACGCCATGATACTACTGATTAGCGCGATTGTCTCCTGTTCACACACTAATTAGCGCAATTACCTCCTGCTCACGAAATGCTTTTTCCTTTTCTGAATTCGGCTAAGTTATAGCCCGTAATTTCATGAAAAGTAGGTCACGTGATGGCTTAGCTGCAAAAGGCCTATTGCATCCGTTTGAAGTCCTAAATTTTGGCGGGCAGCAGTCTTCTCTCTGCGAGGACGTGAGAGCAGCGAATTTCGCGTTTTCTACAAACGTTTGTTTCACGCATTAAATATATCCAATCTCTTTCACTTTCCATGTCTAAAAGCTTCAATACCAGCGACACACTCCCTTGTCGACAGTGAAAAGCGGGAGTTAACTGCAGTTGCTGTCATCGAGATTGAAAGGGTCCTGTTGCTGGAAATCATGATTCAACTCTGGACTTTTACACCGATAGGCGTTATCAAGAAGGACAAACTCTTTATCTGAATGACGTTTTTTTACAAAGATAAGTAAGTAAGAGTATTTCCCGAATGCTCTTAATGCTCTTTCTTGCATTCATTGGTACAAACTCCTTGAGTTTTGTTTTTTGAACCACAAGAGAAAAGGACAACGTTGCTGTCGTGGAAAGCTAAAGGTTTTTCTTTTCTGGAGGGAAAAACGTAGACTCTACACCAGTTTAATCGGTCACAGGCGTCGCCCTCTTTTCACGCTCGTAAACAACGGTTTCGTAATTACAAAAGGAATCAGGTAATAATCAGCACACTACAAATTCATAAATGGGCGACTACTTTATTTTCAATTTTTCAAAAGCGTTGCTATAAATATATTAATTAACATTCGTGTTTCTGTCGAGGAACTATCGGTTCATGGCTGCCCCGCAGAGATTTGATGTTCTTAAAACAAATATTAGCTTCGAGGGAAAATATGCTATTGTCTTTATCTATTGTCTTTATTTTTCACCGCTAAATTTTCTTCCGCGCGCCAGTTGAAAAACAGTCAAAACCCACTAAATGAAGATCAACCAAATATTTATTCATGCTTACAGCCTGTCGCAAATGTCAATAATTCGCAACCGTACATTGGCTAAATAATACGTTATACCTGTCAGAATTGAAAAGTCACTGGTTTTCCTATCTGCCCAACTTCGCGGCCGTCAAACCATACAAAATTTTCACGGATGAGTACTATCCATCCGGGTATTTTCCGCGGACGGGCACTATGGGCTGATAGTGTCTCTCCACGGATGAACACTATCGCGTTACGTGATCAATTTAAACCATTTAGAATCCGAGAAAAATTAGTGGTGAACTATAAGGCGTAATATAATACGGTCGAAGCTCTCGTAAGCGGACACCCCCAGGACGGGATAAAAATGTCCGCAACTGGAGCTGGCCGCTTACGAGAATGGTTCACATAAGCGGCCATTAGAGATGTAGGGGATAGATGGCCGCTTACGGGGGCTTGCCCAGCTAACCACGTGAGCGAACGTATCATCAAGAACTGTCGACTCAAGAACACCCAAACACTATAAACAAGAACGATGAAGTACTCGGACACATTCCTTTAAGGATGTCGCTGTTTGTTAGCAAGTTTCTAAAGCGGTGAACAAACAAAAGAAAGGCTGTTGTAAGGGGAAAGCGAGTAAACAGAGGAGCCGGATACGGCTTAGAAGTTCCTGGCACTACCCTTCAATATCCGCGTCGCCCACAAACCCATCACCACACTACGTCGGTTACTAACCAACGTTAAAGACAAAGACGAACCGAGGAAAAGACAGAGAACGATTTATAAGATGAATTGTTCCGACTGCCAAGCCTCCTACATTGATGAGACTGGCAGAAACCTCACAACAAGACCGACTGAACACAGACGGACGACGAGGAAAGGTGCTGTCAGCAATCACATTGCTGAACACCATCGACTTACCAACCACAACATTGACTGGGACTCTGCGCAATGCCTAACCTACAGCACTGACTATTTTCAACGACTGACTCTGGAAAGCTGGTTTACTAACTTAGAACAGACTCCCCTAAACAGATGTCAACAACTACCCGCTCCATACAAACGACTCATTCACGACATAAACATCACAAACGACCGAAAAAGAACGACCTAACTTTACCGACAGATCGAAACAGACCAATCACGACCGACTTACGTCACTTGAGTCTTACAGCCAATAGCATCACGGCAAAACCAACCGATCATTTCATACGAACTGGAATAAGAACATTCTACTGACAACAATCATTCACTTGACTCTGATGATGACCTCCACACAGGTTGTCGAAACGTCAGTCACTACCACCGACAACAGTCCTTCTCAGGACTACACTCACCCGGACGATCAGACTACACCTTCACATGTTACCCCCGGGTTCAAGCCATTTACTGTATATAGTTTTTATGGTAACACTAAAATGTCTCTGCCTTGGCTAAAATCGAAACTTGAGTGTATTGGCTACAATGTGGTGGAAACGTCATAATTCCAGTCACAAGCGCATATGCATGCTTCGAAATGTAACCGCATGTGGATGACGACAAAACAAACATTGAACTATGGTATTGTAATTACTGTAAAATCATTGTGACGAACGGCAATGTAAAATGGTTGATTGATAAAAACAAGATACTTTACAGAGTTTGTTGATTTTCTTTCGGGTGTCCGCTTACGAGAGCTTAAAAACAAAGAAAAAGTCTAAGTCGTAATCCCTGAAAGTGTTGTCCGCGGCCGCTTACGGGATTACGAGAATGTAAAAATACAGATTTTGTATGGAAGTTAAAACGGGGTTTCAAACAAGGCGGCCGTAAGCTAGAGTTGTCCGCTTACGAGAGTGTCCGTTAAGAGAGCTTCGACTGTAGTGGAATTCCAAAACTGCGTTTTCTTACCTGATTTTCTACGTGGGTCCGATATTAAAGCGCAATGCACAATTGATGACTTGAAGAAAAGAATCCATCATATTCTAATAAGTCAATAGACATTTCAAGACACCTTGATAAAAGGTCGTGGGATCATTCGAAAATTGTCTTTCAGTCTTTTCCGGGATTTACCCAAAAAGCTGGTAGATAAGGATAGTAAAACAGACCAAAAGGAATCTCACAGTCCCAAGAAACTTGTCACAAAAATTATCAATTCCTGTTTTACAGATCAGGATAGTAAATGGGACAAACAGAAGGATCTATATACCCACGGGAATACCAATAAAAGTCTTAGAACTCCATTCCCTTCAGTATCATGTCCTTTTCTTTTTCAGGATCATCTGCAAGAAAAAGAGGCTCTGGTGATCTCTCTATTGACTACAAAATTAGGAACTTGGGAACCACACTGGCAAGAAAGAAACCCTCTAGGAAGCTAAATCGCTCGTGTAGCCATTATTTCTATGGCAATCACAAATCGTTTATTAAAAAGAGACGTACTTACGGGGGAAGGGGGTCCTGGGATACCTGCGGATAGCCCACTATTAAAAAATAAAGAGGTGGGCACAAATTTGTAACTTTAGATGCCCCTCCCAATTGGAAAATCCCAGTGAAGATCTGCCAACTAATCAGAGGGGAGGGGATGGGTGATGGATGCAGAGAACTTAAAAATTTCAATTTCATCGAGCGGCCAGCGGAATGACAGGGAATTAGTGAGTAGGGAGAAGTGCAAACGACTATCCAGCGAATATGAGAGTGATCATCGCAGCTAAAAACATTACCTATGCAATAGTGAAAATCAAGCCTGAAAATAATTCAGGCTTGTGCGGGAGTTGAGCCCATGACCTCTTCAATAACGGTCCTGCGCTCCACCAACTGAGTTAAGAAGGCAACAGGCAACTGGTCATCCTGTTTGATCGTATGAATACGAAGTTCCAATAGACGATAAAATGTCAGATTTTCCCAGTCGTTCAAAGGGCTATTAATCAACTGAATCGTCTCTACGTTACTCCAAAGGGAATGGGTGTTGGACCCATGGACAAACAGGAGTACATTCTTTATCGAGACATTCGAGTAGCACACAGGTACAACTGAGTGACAGCATCCCTGAGAGTGGGTGCTTAAAAACCTTCTAAGTTGCAACTAACTTTTGCATTTTTAAAGAACTGCTTGTTCTACCGCTTGAGTTTAGTGTTTAGGGGACATCTATCTTTTCATGCATGCGCGGTGGCGGCGTCTTCAAACCGTGCCACGAGGTCACCGAGTTAAAACCTCTCTCTATCTCATTCAGTTTTTCTCGGTTTTTGTTCTTAATGTTGCATTAAACACATTTACTGCGAATTTTCTCAAACCTTTTTTTAAGATTTAGGATAAAATGTTTTGATTGTTCATGGTTAGTCACTTTTCACGATATTTTTGATGCCAGGAACACTGATTAGTCAGTGCTTCCGCTTACCTGGATTACTGATTCTTGTCGTAGGATGAGCTTTGTTGGCACATGAACTGATTTTGATAGTTGAAAGAGCTTTAACAGTTTTTGGTAGGTTGATGGGGCTGGATAAAGTTTGCGATTGTGTTGGGAAGACACCATTACACATGTCTTCACTTTTGCAACGTGGATCTACAGAGATAAAAAGATCGAAAGCGACCTCAGTTGATAAAAAAGGTCACAGGATTATACCTGATCAAACTTATCTATTTTTTCAGTTGTCAGTCTGTGAAAATGCTTCATTATTTGGTCGCATCAAAGATTATGCAACTGGACACATGCAATGAATTCTATCTAAATTATTTCATTGTCATCTTAACTTGCATTGGTTTCCAAACGATGATTGTTACAGTTCACTTTAGCTGCAATCATCGTCCCTTTCCTATAGCTTGATTAGTTACTTTTATGACCCCGGAAGCAGTTATGGCACTATAAATCAGCCTTTTTTTCCCCTTACTTCAAAATGAAAGAGCTTCTCTCCAAAGTTTTCTAAAGCGACCTATCTGTATTGCTTGTACAAACATAGAATTTCAGCTTCATCCTGTGTGTCCTACAGTTTCCTCCAAACGTACTATTAATGGACGTTTTTCTTCCATCTGAAGTTGCTAGTGGATAGAAAACTTAAAACTATTAAAAAGTGTTCAAGGTATTCGATATTATAGATTTTTTTTCTCTATCATTAATGGACGTACTATACACGAAGCAGGAGATTGCAGCTTTGAAGAATCATGACGAAAAGAATTCAAGACTCGTAGTGCTTATTAAAAAAAATTTAGAAAAAAACTTATTGGAAGTGCAGATGGAAGAAGAGACAGTGTTAATGATTGTTTTTGTTTTTCTTATTATAGTGAGTGTATGCGTAATAAAGGCTGATAGTTTCTAAAGAAACTGTTTGGGGTTGCGTCGGTGGGGGCAACGAAATAATTTGGATATATACCTCTATTCGCTCCGACGAAGGGCTAACGCTCGAAACGTCAGCTTTTTGTAATCGTTGCGGTAGCCAATTTACCATTTCAACTGTGTTGATATATCTAAATTATTATGTATGAGTAATAGTTCGTGGTGGGGAGAAAGGGGGAACGGAGTGTGTGTGTGTGATCCGGTCCACGTCGGCGTAGTCCTGGTAAGGACTGCTGATGCTGTCAGTGATTGACATTTTACACTCTAAGCGGAAGCCACCATGATTTGAATCGCCCTAGCTTCACTCTTTACCTTCCGGTTTCAAGCCATTTATTGTCAGTCTAACAAATGGATTTTATTATGGGTGAGTCTGTTCACAGATGACTTCAAAATAGGGCAAGAATAAAAAAGTGGCATCGCTTGGAGCAGCCAAGCGTGTCACTGATCATGACTTCTTCTGTGATCTGTTACTAAACTACTACTGAATCGGACCCATGGCCACATGGAATTTATTTTTGTATACTAACGAAGCAATAACTTGTCGTGGGACGTCATTTATGTACCTGTCCTCCATTAGATCATAAGTAGGGGACCAATCCAAATCGTGCCTAATACAGTTTATCGTATATTTAGAACTGGTTGGACCTACCTACTTATAAAATAGTACTCTTTTCCCGGCTGAAATTCGAGCTCGTTGCTGGCGCTAAATCTTGTAAATGTCACCGAAACACCCAAATCACCAAGATCCCTTGGAAGGCACTTAAACACAACGTTTCTATTAACTCGTTAATTTTGCGCATGAGCAAGAGCGAGTTGTAGATATGATTTGAAGAATGGTACGGCATAAAAATTGCGCAGCATTATGTTAAAATTCTGAAAAACTACGATTTAACTCAAAATCTTCTATTAAACTATACTCTTTTGAACACATTGTTACTCGAAAATAATATTTACCGGGCCATGGAATCACCAAATTGTCGCTGGGCCCTGCTTGAAGTCAGAAAGTTCGGTTTCAAATGCTGCTTTATATTCTGAGTTACACAAGGTCTAACTCGATCGTAAAGGGACGAAAAATCCGACTTGAAAATTTTGAAGATTGGCCGCGCGGAAGCCCTATTTTCAAATTTGATCATTTAGTGTGAACGCACAGAATGATGTCCCTCTAGTACCCCCTAAAGCCATCAAAATATATGCACAAACAACGCATTCTGATTGGTTATATATCTCTAAGCTGAGGAGGAGGTTTGGGGACAAAATTCTGCTTAGTAGGGGAGGGAGGGGAAAAGCGTTCTCGCGCGAGGCAATCGCGCGGTTAAGGAAGACGAAAAATTTACTTTCCCGCTGCGGATTTGATCCACCCACTCCTTCGTAACAGGGAAAGTTACTATGACTGCGGCAGTACCACAAGACCACCTAAGGCATGACTCGCTAGACAGCATAAGCATAAAAATAACGCAACCTTTTGAAAATCTTATGGCTATACGGCTTATCCTTGTGTCCGAACGTCACATCCAACGCATAAGCTTTTACATGCTCATCCCTATGCTTACATCGCAAGTAAATATCGAGCTTTACATTGCAACAATAGTTTTTCGTTAAATAAAACAGCACCTTTTTTAGCTTTCTTTCCACAAACATTTACAGTAAAATCTGGAACAGGGATTGTCTTAAACAAATCCTACTCAGACCATATTTTCTGTCTTTGAGACCTAACTTTAATTTCACATCATATTTCTCAAAACGTTCATTTACCAGTCCAACACTTCTTAGAACGATTCATACCCCAGTATGGAAATCAAGCATCAATTTCTATTGACGACACATAAATTACATTGATTTATTCAATTTACGAGTTGGCTCATAACTCCTTGATAACTACCCTGGGAAAAAATTCTCTCGTCTTTTCACCACGCAACTGATGAACATTCGTTTCTAAGGCCTTAGACACTTCTCAGGCTTTTCAACGATAGATGCATAGATTTCTCATGATCACTTCAGCACGAGTTATCATGTAACATTTCTTAGAATTTTAGAGTTTCAGGATTAATGTAAGATTTCAAAAAATCTCTAAACGAGTGAAAGAAAGTAGTTCTGCAGAATATATCATTCTATGAGTGCAAGGGTTATCATTGCTGTGAATAGGAGTTATGTAAAGGTGATCACGAGTCAGCTGAATCTCTTTAAAACCAACATCCTCTTTAGTCTGGTAACAACAGGTAAGGTCGAGGGAAACCCGCATTATGGACCATAGGCTATGTTCTTCTTTTAGCAACTATCTTTTTTGCCTCAGTATAAGTTTTAGACAAAATATTCACTACTATAGCTCGTTACCGGGCAACCGATTAAAAAGAATTCCAATCAACACGGCAGCTACTAAAGTCAAGAAATGCAGCAATTGTTTTCGCAAGTGTGTCTAGGAAGTTGCGTGGTGTTTGCGCTTCAGTCACGGTCGGGTTTATGCGTTCCGGATATTTTCTGCTCCGACGAAGCGAAGCCAAAACCAACTTCGATACTATGTTGGAGAAACTAATAAAAACTTATCCCCGAAATTTTTTGGGGCTAGTACAAATGCAAGCCCATGTAATCGTAAAGAAGGAATAATTATAGGTCTAACACAACGTTTTTGTTTTGTACGGTCTCTCGACTCAAAAATACTCCATCGTAGCGGAAGAAATTTAGCAGACCACATCGAATACAGATAAGCAGTTTTATAACTCCTTAATAAATACGCCTGGGAAATTATTTTCTCGTCTCTTCATTACGTAATTGATGATCATTGTAATTTGAATATATCAACAAAGTTGAAATGGTAAATTGACCACCGTTACGAATATAAGAGCTGACGTTTCGAGCGTTAGCCTTTCGTCGGAGCGAAGGGCTAACGCTCGAAACGTCAGCTTTTATAATCGTAACGGTGGCCAATTTACCATTTCAACTTTGTTGATATATTCAAATTATTTCTTTACCACCACCGACGCAACCCCAAACGGTTTCTTTAGAAACTATCAGCTTTATTCATACGATGATCATTGTGTTCGTCTCTAAGATTAAAAATTAAGTCAGTCTTTTCAATTGTTACCATCATATAGATGCTTAAATGTCTCATTATCACTTTAGCATGAGTTATCATGTACCATTTATTAGACTTTTGGAGTTTTAGGATTGAAGTAAGATTTCAAAAAATCTCTAAATTAGTGACGGATATGAAATTTGCAGATATAAAGTTCTTGACTACTGAACAAAATAGAAAAAGCTTTTAAACAGCGGAGTGTCTGTAAATTGCATAATGAAACTAATCAAAGGATTCTTCACATTCGCATTCTATTGTTGTTAGCTCATATTGATAAAATGGAACAAGAAAAGATTTAAAGCCCAATTTTCATTCAGTGCAGCTAACGAAGATAGGTAAATACTGTTAAGCAGACACCAGCTTGAGAAATCTAAAAACAAAAAGGTACGCCGTAAACCTCCTAGCATTTAAATTAAGTATAGCTTGACGAGTCTTTAGCTTTGTAAAAAGGTCAACAACTCAACTTATGGGTCTTCTTTTATCTTAGACAAGCAGAAAAACTGCCCGTGGAAATGCGGACAAAGGAACAGTTGGGGTTTGAAAACTATCTGGTTTTCTCGGAAAATAAAACTACACTAGACACAGTTATCAATTTTCGCGCAGAATGCCACGAAACATCCGAGTATTTTTTACATCTGTTGGCGGTAAATTCAATGGATCCTCCGAGTATATACAAAGCCATAAGGAAAATAGCATGATAGCCCACTTGCGCTTACATTTTTCAGTTTCAAATCACAAACCAGTTCCCGTAACTTTTTGCCAGCATGTGGATTTTTTTCAATAAACAAACTTATACTTAAGTTTGTTTTTTGCGGTTCTTATAGCCACGATCGAATTTGCTTTAAAAAATGGTAAATTTAGATGCTCTTCAGTTTGGAAGCTGATCTTCAGGTTGAAAAATGCGATGAACTATTCACGAAACATCTCAGTCTTCACATGGAAAAGTTACTCCAATGTTTTAAGAGGGCATATGAACATTTTCGCTGCTATACAATGTCTGAAAGTGCTATCGAAACAGAGCTTTTCCGAAGCAACCTCTGGCCACCCTGAATTTTAAGTCGTGAAGCACGCTTGACCGCTTTCTAAAAATTCCGCGAGTGTACAAACAATATCACGCAAGCTACTCCAATACACGATAGCAAGCGAGAAAATTTTCAAATGGGCTTGAGACCAATATAAAAAACTTACATACAGAGGTACTCACACTGGATTATGTCTTGTCCATTGAATGGATGGATACAGTTCGATTCTTCCACAATCAAACAGAAACGAAAGAAATATACAGGCGCACTGGATTAGGCTGATAATTTTCATGCTTGACTTTCCAAACACTCACAGTGGCAGGCCCCAACTAATACTGTTGGTAATACGGGAGTGCTCTTATATCAAACCTGTCAATAACCTCCCTAAATTTACATTCGACAGATAAAGAGCGGAAATGGAAATGCAAGGTTGACTATAATAATCTTTATCATGATTGAGGAAATTTTTCAAAATGTGGTTTTCGAAAAGGACCTCGAAAGGATTTAGATGAACATTCTCGTATTTCCTATCATTAATTACCTTTCAAAAGTTGACTTTCGCACAATTTACCAGTATGCTTCTTGTTAAGAAAACATATGAAAACTCTAGCAAGGCCGCACATGGTCAGACTTCTCAAATGATTGGAACCCGTGATTTCATGAGACTTTCCCATGGAGCACTATCATTGTTTAAGGGGGAGGTAACACGGTCACGATTTCTGTAATGAATAAGTCATTACAAAGAAATAACCGAATTCAAACCTTTGAAAGACCACGGACCATTTTCTGAATGCTTTTAAAATTGAGTCGCTAAAGGTCCCTTTTCACGCTCGTAAATAACGCGTTGTTAACTATACAAGAAATAGGGTAATAGTCAACGTACTACAAATCCATGGATAAGCATTTACTTTATTCTTTGATTTTTCGAAAGCGTGGCCATAAATAAACCAATAAACATTAGTGTGTGTGTCGTGTATGTGTAGGAATTCTAAAATTTCCAAAAACCGCGTTTTCTTGTCTGATTTTCTGCGGGGTTCCGTTAAAGGCGCAATTGATGACCTGGAGGAAAGAATCCATCAGATCTTTTGGCCTATCCTCTCAGTTTCTTTTACAACGTTGCTTTAACTGAATGGGCGCATACTTTATTTTTATTTTCCAAAAGCGCGGCTATAAATAAACGAATTAATCTTCTTACGTATGTTATGTATGTGTAAAAATTCTAAGAAATTCCAAAACCGTGTTTGCTTTCCTGATTTTCTGCGTGGGTGCAATGAAAGCGTAATTAATTACTTAAAGAAAAAAATCCATCTTGTTAATCCTTTCAGCTCTTTTCACACCGTTGCTGGAACAATTGTGGGAAAAAACCATTTTGAGACATCTTGAAAAAACGCCGTACGCTCATTCGAGAATTGTCCCCCAGTCTTGGTTATTCTCACAAGCCTGGCATTGTTTCATTCAGAGCTATGTACTCTCAGACGCCTCCATCTGCGCTGTCATTACTGATTTTGTGCACCACTGACGCACTGTCACGTGACGAGGAAGACCTATTTTTTCTTTTCCGATGATACTTGTACATTAGGATAGTGGAAAGGACAAGCAGGAAGCACAAACATGCCAGAAAACCTACCAAAATATTACACCTCATTTCCCTTAGTAACACATTTTCTTTTTCGCGATCATCTTTTTCAGGATCATCTGAAAGAAGAAGACGTTAAATTTGTGATCTCTCTATTAAATAAATAAATAAATAAATAAATAAACTTTAATAGCTAACACAATTACTGGTAACCCAGTAGTTTACATTGTGGGCTATAAACAAATAATTCAAATTGAACATAACATTGTTAAGAATCCCAACTGGCCGGAGGCAAACCAGTTGGCTATTTACAACCATGGCCGAAGATTTGAACTCGGAGCTACCGTGAAACAAATCCAGGAAGTGGTCAGGGCGGGACTCGAACCCGGGAGCGACGGATTGCGAGTCCGACACGCTGACCACTCGGCTACGCTGCCTCCCTCAAAAAAGGAAAAATAAATGTATGAAACAAATGGTCTAAATTGAACATAACATCATTAAGAACATCATTAAGAACCCCAACCGGCCGGAGGCAAACCAGTTGGCTATTTACAAGCGTGGCCAAGGATCTGAACTCGGGGTACCGTGAAACAGATCCAGTGGTCAGGGTGGGACTCGAACCCGGGAGCGGCGGATTACAAGTCCGACACTCTAAACACTCGGCCAGACTGTCTCCTCGAAAAAAATCTATTTTTGCCTCCAGAACAGATTTTCTATAAATTGTCATTGGTAAAAAGCCTTGTTGAGTTTTGTTCTTTATGCGTTTGAAAGAAAATGAGAACATGGTCGCTAAGGAGTCCAAATCATCACAGCTATCTGGAATAAAATTGATTTAAAAGGAACATAGGAACCACACTGTCAAGAGAGAAACCCTCTGGGAGGCTGAATCGCCCATTTACACATTGTTTCTGAAGTAATCGTGGACCGTTCATTAAACAGAGACGTACCTACGGCGGGGGAGGGGGTCATCTGGGATATCTGTGGTAGTAAATGCATAATTAAGAGGTGCGCACTACTTTGTAACTTTGGCTGCCCCTCCCACCTTTAAAAATCTCAGACTAGATCTGTTAACTTATCGGAGGGGTTGGGATGAGTGATGACGGGTGATGAAATGAAGATTTCCAACTTCATCGAGCGGAAAGACAGGGAGGTTCCTGGGGTATTGCAAAGGATTATTAAACGAATAAGAGAGTGATCATTGCAGTTATGAACACTACCTGAGCAGTAGTGAAAGTAAAGCCTTAAAAGTCAGGCTCGTTCGACAGTTGAACCCATGACCTCTGCAATACTGATGCTACGCCAACTGAGCTAACAAGCTAACCGGTAGCTGGTCATTCTGTTGGTTTTTTGTAAACCCGTGAGTGATGAATGAATTCTAAGTTCAAATATAGGAGATCATGTCAGATCTTTACATTCATTTAAAGGGCTATTAATCAACCAAATCGTTTTTACGTTACTCCAAAAGGGACTGGGTGTTGGACCCATGGACAAACAGGAGTACAATCTCTATCGAGACATTCAAGGAGCACAGAGGTGCAACTGATTGACAGTATTCCTGAGGGAGGGTGCTTGTAAATCGTCTTCTAAGTTGCACCATATTTTTGCATTTTTAAAGAATTCCTCGTTCAATTGCTTGAGTTAGGCATTACATTCAACAGTTTATAGTGATATTCTCGAGTGCCAGGAACACTGATTATGACCGAATCAGTCCTTCCGCTTACCTTGATTACTGATTGTTGTCGTAGGATGAGTTTTGTTGGCACATGAACTGTTTTTGATAGTTGAATGAGATTCAACAGTTACTGGTGGGTTGGTAGGCCTGGATGAAGTTTGCAATTGTGTTGGGGAGACACCGTTACACATGTCTTCACTTTTGCAACGCGGATCTATTAAGATAGAAAGATCGAAAAGCGAAAACAGTTAATAAAAATGGTCGCAAGATGCATCCGACAAACTAATTTATCTTTCCAGGTGTCAGTCTGCGAATATGATTTATGAGTTGGTCACATCAATGAATATACCACTGGAAACGTGCAATGAATTATATCTAAATGATTCAATTGTCATCTTAACTTGAATTGGTTCTAGACAAAGTACAGTGATTGGTAAAGTTCACTTTAGCTGCAATTATCGTTTCTTGGCTATAGTATCATGAGTTGATTTTTTTTACCCTGAAGCAGCAATGGCAATGTAAATCAGCCCTCTTTTTTCTATCTTCCAAAATGAAAGACTTCTCTCGAAAGTTTTTTTTACAGCGACGTACCTGTACTACTTGTACAAACAAGGAATTTCAGCTTCATCTTGTTTGTTCTACAGTTTCCTCCATATGTACTGTTAATAGAAGTTTTTCTTCCATCTGACGTTGCTAGTCGATAGAAAAACTTAAAACTATTAAAAATTGTTCAAGGCATTTAATATGTCTTAATTGGTAATCTAAACCGTCCTGTTTAAAGTAATTGCTCTTGAATAAGAAAAAAAATGTTTTTTTCTTTTTTTTTTCACTAATGGACGTATCAGTTATGGTATCTGCATTACTGTGCACGAAGCAGGAGATTGCAACTTTGAAGAATCATCACAAAAAGAATTCAAAACTCATGGAGAAAGTTAGTAAGAAACTATTAAAAAACGCTCGTTAACAACAACTTGGCTCAGAGGGCGCGAAGAACTTCTGGGTAGTGTAAAGGGAAAAGAGAGTGTTAATGATACTTTTTGTTTTGTTTTGTTTTGTTTTGTTTTGTTTTGTTTTGTTTTGTTTTGTTTTTCATTGCCCTAACTGTGTGCCCAATAGTTCGAGGTGGGGAGAAAGAAGGATGGGTGCACGTATGCATGTGTGATCATCCACGTCAGCGTGGTCCTGGAAAAGACTGTTGATGGTGTCAGTGTTTGACATTTTACACTCTAAGCAGACTGAAGTCACCATGATTTGACCCGCCTTAACTCGACTCTGATAACATTGACTTTCGCTATATCTCTAACTTCCCGGTTCAAGCCAGTCATTGCCAGTTTAATAACTACTTTCCAATTTGTCGTGAGTCCGCTCAGAAATAGATCACAGATGACGTCAAAATAAGGTAATGATAAAAAAAGTGACACGCGAGGCGCAGCCGGGTGTGTCACTGATCATGACGTCTTCTGTGACTACTACTGTACAGACCCATAGCAACATCACGTGAATCTATTTGTTTTATATCATAAAGAAGCAAAGTCTGGTCATGGTGACGTCATCTATGCATCTGTCATCCATCAGATCATAAGTAGGGACCAATCAAAATGCGTGCGTAATTCATGCTTATCATGTTATTTGAAATGGTTGGACCTACCTACCTACAAAATAGTACTCTTTTCCCGGCTGAAATTCGGGCTCATTACTGGCGCTAAATCTCTTAAATGTCACCGTATAATATTTTAGTTTAAGTGGTTCGTCACACAGCCATAGTCTCGTATCAGTCCTTCGATTTATTTCGCATCGCTCGTAACTTTGTTTGCTGACCAGCCACAGATTTTCGTACTGTGGATCAACGTAACTACTATGGGCGAGTCTTTTAACTATCGTAGCTGTGTTTGGGCACACGAATATCACTTTAGACATTGGGTGAACACAATGTGTTCTGTTCGATGCAAACCTAGAAGAGACAATGGGAATAATCGAATGAGAATGATCGCCGACAGCTAGCGTCCAGGCCCCGGTTGTCCGAAGAGTAGATAACGCCATGGAGCCTCTGGATAAATCTCTCTCTCCGGTGGATAGCCCGGTCGGTGCGCTTTGGAAAATATTTTGCGCCAGATAGCGATTCATCCGCTGAATTGCGTTATCCGCCCTGTTGAACAACTGGATAATCTGGGTGCAGTTTAAACAGCTATGAGTCATTATTTTTGCTCGTGTTCCCCTGTATTTACAGTATTGTGAAGTTTTTAAGCGCTTCCCATTGACAAGCAAAAAGCTTTGTAATCGAAGTCAGCATCTTATATCTATTTTCAGCATATATTCATCAATGACTTTTGGGAAACAGAAAGCGTTTTTTGCAGGAAATAACGGCTCCATTGTTGGTCGGACGAAACAACGTTTCTATTTTGAACGGTCTCGCTACACTAGATAATCCTTCGAAGCGGAAGAAATTTAACACACAAAGTCGAATATAAATGTGCCTTTTCATAACTCCTTGATAAATACCCCGGGAAATATTTTGTTCCTCTTTTCACCACGCAATTGATGATCACTGTGTTCGTTTGTGAGGCCTTATATACTTCTCAGGCTTTTCAACAATAGATGCATAAATTTCTCATGATTACTCCGGCACGAGTGATCATGTTACCATTTCTTAGAATTTTGGAGTGTCAGAATTAATGTAAGATTTCAAAAAATCTCAAAACGAGTGAAAGGAAAAAATCATTCTATGCGTACAGGGGGTATCATCGTTATAAATAGGCGTGATGTAAAAGTGATCACGAGTTAGCTGAATCTCTTTCAAACAAACATCCTGTTTAGTCAAGTAACAACAGGTAAGGTCAAGGGAAACCTGCTTTATGGACCATAGGCAATGTGTTCTTTAAGCAATTATCTTTTTTGCCTCAGTATAAGTTTTAGACAAAATATTCACCGCTATAGCCTGTTACTCGGTAACCGATTAAAAAGAATTCCAATCAACACGGCAGTAGTCTACCTCTCAGCCGTTTTTTCGAATGTCACGCAACGCTCCCCCCCAAAAAGTTCTTTTTAAGGGGAGCGTTGCGTGACATCCGAAAAAACGGCTGCGAGGGAGACTAACACGGCAGCTACTAAAATCAAGAAATCCAGCAATTGTCCTCGCAAGTGAGTCTAGGAACTCACGTGTCGTTTTCGCTACAATCACGCTCGAGTTTTATGCCTTCCGGCTATTTTCTGCTCCGACGAAGCGATCGAAGCCAACGCCAAGTCGAAACCATGTGGAGAAACTGATAAAAACTTCCCCCCCCCCCGCCCCGCAATTTTTTGGGGCTAGCACAGGCCTTTGTCAAGGTAAAGAAGAAATAATAGGCCTGGAGCTAATTACGAAAGGGAGCAGTAATAATTTGAATAATTAAGGTTTTAAAATAACAAAAAGGTAAAAAATTTACACGAAACATTTGCAATAGATTTATCTTGATAGAAAGCGAAAGATTTTTCATTGAATCTTTATGTAACGTTCCTTCTTATGTTTCGCCAAGTTTAGACCGATGTAAAAGCGAATCTCACGTTGAAACTTATTACATAATCTACTTAAAATAGGTATCTTGCAAAACAGATACGTACTTTAAGTCGACCTCTAAAGCTTTCACGAATTGCTTAAAGTAAGAATGATAATCTGAAAATTATAACTTGTTGAAAATAAAAATATGTAGTACTTCAAATTTGTTTTTTCTCCGCTGTATAAAGTCGAAAATCCTCGGCATAAGTTAACATAACAGGATCGACGTTCACTGTCCTTGGGTACAAGGGGGAGTTTCGTAAAACAAGCAGGGTGCATAATAACAGCAATTGTGATATCCATTTACAACTCCGTTGCCTACATGCACTATATGGCAAATTGAAATGAAATTAGCCAAGTTTTTGTATTTCCTTTCAAATCAAGCTAAAAGTAAGTTTCTGAGGAGATAGTGGCGGCATCAGAAAATAATTCTGCCCGTTTGAGTCCATTGTTCTCGCAAAATTCATTGGAGCGCTTCCTTTCCATGTATATTTAAATTATTAAATGATTTCGACTGGTTTGTTTTGATCAACACAACTTATGGGTCTTCTTTCATCTGAGCCAAGTAGAAAAACTGGTAAATAAAACTTCCCGTGGAAAAGTGGACAAAGGAACTGGAAGGGGTGGAAAAGTACCCGGTTTTCTAAGAAAATGTAATTACGCAAGAGGCACTATATGAATTGTCTCGTGCTATAGAGCAATTGTCGTCATATTCTCTCTTTGCCATCGCCTAACTTCAAAACCAAGGGTGGGATGTGAGTTTTTTGCCACGACATGCCAAGAACTTCCCATAGCATGAATGCAATACATGTAGATGGCATTCTTGGACAATTCGAAAGCGGAAGGGGTAAATTCATCCGCATAAGTTTCTTACTAATCCGCCTTTTTAAAGCCGTGTCATATTTGCAAATTATAATCTTGTGCTGTTTTTACAAACACTGTATATTAAAAGGAGAACAAAAAGAGAAAACAAGTTACTGCTCATATCGTTCAAATCACAGGAAACTTTCAGCTAAAGAAAGCGAAAACTTCGGTCATATCCCTCACTGTATATGTCTCAAGGTTATTCAAAGCTCACACGCGGCAAAAATTGTCGTCCTCTCCTTTTGATTCGCCCGAAATTTGTTTCCAATATAGTTGATAGACATATAACGTCTTTGTCGATCAAAACAGTTGTTGCAAAACTTCCGAGTAACCTCAAAAATACGATGACAACTTTGTTAAACATGTTGAGAGGGACAATCAAATCATCTAATATTCCTTGTCGTTCGCTTACAGAAAAGATTATGTAAATGCTAGCTATTCGTAACCCTTCTTTTACATTTTTAAAGCTTTAGTTATCTGTTATCTGAGGTGTCGATAAGCCAAGAGGCGCAAAGTGGACAGTGGTACTCACACTGGATTATTGCTTGTCCATTGAATGGATGGATACAGTTCGCTTCTTCCACAATCAAACAGAAATGAAATAAATATACAAGCGCACTGGATTAGGCTAACAATTGCCATGTTTGACTTTCCAAACGCTCACAGTGGCAAGCCACAACTAATACTGTCGGCAGTAAGGGAGTGCTCTTAAATCAAACCTGTCATTAACTTCCCTATATTGCTTTGAGAAGATATATTCCTTTAGATCTCGTGGTAGCATTATTTGCATTGGACGCAAACAACGTACGTAATTTCCGCTTTCACTTTGAAAGGCGGAAGTGAAAATGCAAGGAAAAAACCAAAACATTCTCTACTTAATCAATTGCCTTCTATTACATCATCGTATTTCCTACCATTAATTAACTTTCAAATGTTGACTATGGCTTCTCTTTCGCACAATTTACCAGTCTGCTCCCTGTCAAGAAAAAAAGGTGAACACTCCAGAAAGGCAGCACATGGTCAGACCTCTCAAATAATTAGAACTCGTGATTTCATGGGACTTTCCCGTATTGTGCGCTGTTATATAAATAGGTATACTGTAGTTTCAGCTCGTTTCACTGATCAGGCTATCAATATAACACTTACAATATGCCAGACGGTCACATGAAAATCGCGTGTTCTAGTTATCAATAGCTGGAAGTCTAGCCTACATCATGTAGATGTACATCTACCGCCTTACAAGGTGGACAAAGCGTTTACATATTCGTTATTTTATGTCCTTGCTTAGTTTTGAATGTGGCAATGAGTTTAAGAACTGCAAGGAGCTTGAGCAAAATCGCAACACGCTTACGACTTCAAACCTTAACAGCTTATTCTAATTCTACGTATTCTGTACCAAGTATAAAAATCGGAAGGCACTAGATAACATCGACCTAAACCAGATGAGTCATCGATATGTCAGCGGCGTCTTACAAAATGAACCCTCGACTTCCGCTCATTTGATGGATCGCTGCGAGAATGTTAATTTGAGTTTAAAAAGGGTCAATTTTTGACATTAACAATTGATATTACTAAAAAGTGTTAAATCTACAATAGATTCAACAGTATTGCGCCGAATTACTTGGCTTATGGTCGTCCCGAGGAACTTAGCTGAGGCTGGTTTCTGTCGATGTTATTTAGTGTCGACACGCCACCAAATACTATTTAACATCGACCGAAACCAGGTTTCAGTGACAGAGGCTAAGGGGAGAATACAACGTTTTGCTGAGAAGTATGTACTTTATTGGTATTTTATCTTGATTAAAAGTAAAAATCGAAGTTTATATAAACAAGGCTTCCAAATAATACATGTAAATAAAAGGAATATGAAATATAAATAAAGAGGCAAGACCGATACAACGTAGATAAGTAAATTTTAAGACGGAGCACTATATTTCGGCTGGCCAAACCAGCCTTCTTCAGATGCTGTGGGAATTAACAGAGAATTGGGGTGATGCTTCGTAGATAGCTGTATGATGTAACAGCGGAAATATGTAAAACTAATTTGATTGACAATGAGATAACAATAAAAATAGAAAAAGTGAGCAAAACTAGAAATGAAGTAAGGTAAATTGGATAAATAACTAGAAACTAATACATTTCTTCGCGACCGTTAAGGCCATCTGGATAAATAGTGTTGCCTCTTGAAATTAAAAAGCTTCCCTGGCCTTGCGTATCGAGTCTCTGTTGGAAAACACTTTTTCGATGGCGATTTGCTCCATGTCGTGAGCAGAGTGGTTAGGAGAGGAAATGAAGTGTTCTGCCGCTGTAGCAGGTTTAGATTTAGAGTTAGGTTTATCAATGGTACGGCGGTGTTCATTAAAACGGTCTTTTAAACGTCGTTTAGTTTCTCCTATGTATTGTAAGTTACAGCGGTTACACTGAATTAAGTAGATAAGGTTTTTAGTGTCACAGGTCAAGTGAGATTTAATGGGACGTGTTTCGCCGGTAGAAAAAAAGCTATAGTTAGTAAGACCGTCAGAGATGTAGGGGTAAGTAACGCAGTTTCTACCACAACGGAAAGAGCCGGGGGGGGGGGGAGTTGAGGATGGGAAGTGGTAGAATTAGAGGGGAGTTCGGCTGTTACTAATGTGTCGCGAAGGTTGGGGGAGCGTCTGAAGGCGACAACCTTGCAGCGGTTAGAAGACTGCAGTAGATGCCAGTATTTTTGGATGATGTTGGAGATGTGAGGAAGCGACGGATTAATAGTAGTTATAAATGGAATACGGTTAGGTTTTTTTACGTCTTAAGTTTGTAAGGTGAGTGTGCGGGAGATGTCAGCGGCGCGTTGTATTTTTTTGGTGACGAATTTATGGCTGTAACCTCGTTTGAGAAGGTATGTGGTAAGTTAAGCGGCGCGAGTCTCAAAAGCTTTATCTGTAGAACAGATACGTCGTAGGTGGAGTGCTAGACTGAACGGAATGGCTTTTTTGGTATGTAATGGATGGCAAGAAGAGTACAATAGATACATGTGTTCGTCTGTGGGTTTGGTGTAGAGGTCAGTGGAGATATTACCGTCGGTGGTTAATGAGACACTTACGTCAAGGAAAGCCACATTAGTGGAAGAGTGTGAGCTGGTGAATTTGATGGTGGGGTGGATATTGTTAAGAGAATCGACGAAAATTTTTAGGTTATCTAAACCTTCGGTCCATAAAATAAAGATATCGTCCATGTATCTAAACCGTGTGGGGTTTACATGGGGTATTTTTTAAAGCGTTAGCTTCGAAAAGACCCAGAAAAAGGTTAGCGAAAGAAAGGGCCATTTTGGTACCCATGGCTGTGCCGTGAACTTGGAGGTAATGAGCATCATTAAAAGTAAAATTGTTCATGGTAAGAACCATACGAATGAGGTCACAAAGTGTGACGGTAGGAATAGGGGTATTGGAGGAGGTACACAGAAAATGGTCACAGGCATTAATACCTTCGTTATGTGGGATATTGCCGGGTGTAGAGGGATGAAACATCAAGTGTAACTAGTAACGAATTAGGGGGCAAATTACCAATGTAAAACAGTTTGTTGAGGAAGTCATTGGTGTCTTTGATATAAGATGGTAGTTTGCGAACGAGTGGTTGGAGGTAGTTGTCAACAAACTGGGATATCCATTCAGTGGGTGGCTATTGGATGAGACAATAGAGCGTCCTGGATTACCGGGTTTGTGTATTTTGGGTAAGATGTAAAATCGTCCTGGTCTTACGTCAGTCTGTAAGAGGTATTGTTTATTGTAGACGTGGTAGGTGTTGCTGTAATCGGATGTACTGGCGTAACGGTAGGAGGCCCAGGGTTAGATTCAATGTCCATGCAGATAGTGAGAGACAGGAACAGTAAAGCCAATGAAGGTGAAAGTAAAAATAGAGAATGTCGGTACGATTTTACATATTTCCGCTGTGACATCATACAGCTATCTACGAAGCATCACCCCAATTCTCAAGTTACTTATCACCGAATGCAAAAACAAGATCAAAACACTCAGCAAGGGACTTTCAAACCACATGGAACTCTTACGAGACTCTTGTTCACCAGATATGTTCTTGGTTTATTCAGCTAAACTTAATTCTATGGCCCGGTCCCTCGAGTCTCTGCTTGCCAAAAGACGTGACAAAAAGAATGCTCCTATCTGCCGCTTCATTAGCTACAATAGCTCTAAAGGTAAAGACCAAGTCCTCTCTAACTTTAGTCATAACGACACATCATCTGACAATACACATTACATTCATAACTCTACTTACCCACCCACCACCAGCACCAAACAGAAACGCTCTCGCCGCAAAACTAAGCCTCTTCGCTTCCGCCTAGATCATTCTTCTGTTATTAATCTATCTCGTTTTTCCCTTACTACCGACGAGACATCTGTTCTTTCACGCGGATTCACATTCTGCCCGAGACCTCGACATATCAACTGGCCGGAAGTTTCAGCAGACATTTACGATTTTTCAAGACGAATGCGACTAACTGAAAATTTTTTCAACGAGAACTGTGACAACTCCAACACTAGGGACTTTAAGATCCACTACGGCGAGGCTCTGGTACGGCAAAAGTGTGAAAGATTACTTCCGGTGACGTCACTACTTACAGTTCGAGAAAGGTTTCCCGCCGTAGCACGGCTGTCTGATGCGGGAAACATGGCGAGTTGACGGAGTGTTCACTACGTGAGTAAACTATTGTATTTTTATCGGATATTTTATCGTTAGAATGGAAAGGGGGCATAAAAACGTTAATTTGTACTATATTTTAAAATAATATGGGTTTTATGACGTTCTTTTAGCAAAAATAACTCGCTGAAAGTGTTCCGAAAGATGGACAAGTCAGACAAGCACACATCGCAAGCATTGTAAGTTCGAAGTTGTTTTCACTTTTGCTCACTTCTAGTCTCTAAAACACTGACGTTTAGCGAAGTTCCATGGAACTTAGTGTAGAACGGGTGACTGCTGGAATATAGGATGACTTGGTTTGAAAGAGAAAACTGTTTTTCTTTCCATTTTGTTCATTTTCTGTCGATTTAAGCTTAAGCTTACAGCTGAGTGAAATCACTTGACTTGGTTGTTGAGTTTGCCCCTCTTTCAGAGCTTTATGATGATAGGCAGTATCTCTCTCTTGAAATTTGCTCCTGAATAATGACAAAAACTTTGTTAGAACACATAAGCATTCATAGAACATTTTTTATTTTAAGGGCTTAAGATAAGGTAAACCAATTTTTCACCTTCTGGTGGGATGCTTTGAAATTACAGACGCACTCTTTAGCAAATCTAGGCGCCAGTATATATAAGCTAATGGAAACTCTAGGATATTTTGAAGTCGTGAGGGAAGTTTTTCTCCTGATCTGAAAAAAAAAGTCGTAAAGCTAAAACAAATGTACGCATAATTGTTGACAATGTATCAGACTCAATGTCAAACCCAGCATTTCCACTTGTAACTTAGAAGAGACATTCTACTTTTGCATCTAAGCGGAAGAAAACTTTATGCTTATTTCAGTTTTACCCAATAGCTTTGGTTAAAAATTTAATCCTCATTTTGAAAAGAAGTCGTGCTGGTTAATGCCCAGATAGATGATGACATTCTTTATTTTTCCAGAAATTCCAGTGTCACAGGTTACTGTTCTTTTTCCCTACGCACAAGAGCACTTGATTTTTATTCTATTATTTTTATTAGGAAGTCAATACAATGGACAAGAGAGCATGATGTCCTTCTTTGCCGAGAAGTCCCTGCCATAGAAGTTTATAAACACAAAAAGGGAACCAACGAAGCAGGGCGACTGTGGGATGAAATTGCCAAGAATCTTGGAGGGTGCAAAACTGTCAGATTTAAATCTAATTTATCTCAGCGGGCCATCAGGGAGAGATTTCACCTTATTCAAGGCAGATTCAAAGAAAATGAAAAGACAGAATCGGCTGCATCTGGAATCTCTGTACCAGAACATGATGAGCTTGATTTACTTCTTGAGGATATAACAGAGAGAGAAAGAGATGGTATTGCAAAAGCTAATGAAAAGAAAGGTCAAGAGAAGGCCACAGCAGAGGATATTAGAAACCAAGCTTTGGAACGGATGGGGCAAGCAAAGAAACGAAAATCTGAAGTTGGCCAAGAGTCAAAGGAAAGAAAATCTAGGAGAAGCAGTAATGAGGCTCTCCAGTTTATGCAGGAGAAGGCCAAATCAGACATGGCTTTAAGAGAGGAAGAGCTTAAGATAAGGAAAAAAGAAGAAGAGACAAAAGCTGCTCAGTTCACAACAATGTTCACTCAGCAGCAATCTGTCTTGCAGGCAATGGCCCAACAGCAAGCTCAACAGCAACAACATAATCAACACATGCAGATGTTAATGGCACAGCAAAGTCAGGCATTGATCTCTGTCTCAGAAAAACTCTTGCAAAAAGAGTGACTCAAAAGAGTCTGGGATTTTTTTAAGAACAGTTCACCTTCATTGCATTTGAGTTTTATAGCAAGAGGTGTTAGATTAAAAGGGATGTGAAATCACGTACTCCATGTATGATTGTTATTAGCAAAGTTGTGTTTTGGAGGCAGGTACAGGACTGTATTTGAAAGGTGGTTCAGTTTGGATGTGCATGGAAGGTAATAAGAATGTGCCTTTATTTTATATTTGTCTTTTTTTAAAAAGAAAGGTTAACTGGCTGTGTTACGCAAACAATTGAATGAAAAAAATGTTTCTCCTATAGGTCATGCAAATTGTAGTGTTACTAGTTCAATTTTCTTTTCATGGGGACAAGGAGTAAGGGCTTGTTCACACCAGTTGAGCAAGCACAACTGCAATAATACCCAACTTTGACATCTCTAAATTGTGACTCAGGCTTGGGCACAAGCACAAAAAACTTAAGACATTGCATTCTCCTTGTGCTTACACTTTCCTTTTGTAACTGAAATGCACTAATGTAGGGGCAAGTAATATAAAAACTATTGATTTTAGGGTTGTGCTTCCTTCGGGCTGATTCACCCTTGTTGAGAACTTGAATCTTGTGGCTCTGCTTATGTCCTAGTGAGAGCTAAGGTTGATAGTGTCATGGCATATGCAATTCTGAAGATACACCTATCTGGAAAGTCTAAGTATGTGAAGAACAAGGTGGGGTGCACAAAAAATATGGCTTTTTCTTTCATAAATAACCTTGAATTCAAGTACTTTGAGATTTTCCATGAATTCAAGGGTCTTATGCAAAATAAGTTTCAAGGTCAGGAGGATCACACAGGAAAAAATCTGAGGTTGTGTTTCCATATAGACATGTTAGCCCATTTCTAAGAATAGCACTAACAATGTACATTTTCCCCACACTACTCAGTCCCAACTTTAAGTTCTTCTTAAAGTCCAAAAACTTGAAGTAACTTATTATGTCTCCAAACAGCCACTCCACACTTGTTCTCACTCTACTCATAGCAGTATTGTAAGCTTCCATCTGTGGGGTTAAAGCTCCATTTTTAAATGGACATTGAAGGTGTACACGAAAGGGGTAGGCAGGATCCCCATAAATACAAAGTGGTTGTCCAGCCAGGCTGAAGGCATACTGATTGAGGTCACGCAATAGGTCAGAATCAGCCAGCATACCTGCATCATGCTTTCTGCCCTCTGCAACAAAATTCATGGAGGCACTGTTAAAGTTCAGTCTGATAAGTGAAACCAAAGTCTTATAACATTTTGTTGAAAGAATATTGAAGCATTGAGGGTCTCAAAGGAAAAGTTCATCTTTCTTGAAACTATGACAATTCAGGGAAAAATCAAACTATTCATTTGCTTATTCATATATTATGAAATATTGAAAATATTAAAGGAAACATGCTGTTCTCTGGAAATAGTCAGCTTGGCTATGAGAGTGAAATGTTTTTATAAGAGGGTGTTTTAATTTCTCATGAAAAAGCAGTTGCATGTTTCCAGGAAGTCTTATTCCATACAATTTCCCACGATGAAAGGGAAAAACAAACCACTTTGGCAGTTGCCTCCTCACCCTGATCCCATATTCAATTTTCTAAAGAAAAGGCAACTTACCAACAGGGCCATACATATTTGCAATCATTCCATTCGGGGTAGCAACAGACTGAAATTTGATTCCATGGACACGTTTGTGTCCATTGTAAAGCAACCTCTGGTTAAGAGTGCCGGGCCTACAAACAGGGCGAACTGTCCCATCAACAAAACCAAAACAGTTATTAAGTGGGCTGCCTTTTCGGTGAACAACTTCAGCAAATCTTTCAAGATTGGCTTGGCTTAGCAGCTGATGATTCCACTGCAGAATGCGATGACTGTGAACTTGACTAATATAATCTAAAACTTGATTAGTTATCATGCACAATACAGGAACAGGCTTAGCGAACAAGTGGACCATGTCGCTGTATCGGCAAGGGTAACACAACCGCTTCAAAAGCATACACAATCCTTCGGTTCCGTCACAAATTGTCCCTTGGTGACAACTTATAACAGCAGGAATCCGTAAAGCCCGAGATAGTCTTGGGATGTCAGCTTTCTTGAACCGAAATTCGGACAAACATTCATCTTCGGTCAGGTTTTCGAGGTCGAAACGTGGATACAACTCACACGGCAAGTCCAGGTTTTGTGGGTTGTAAAGGTCGTATAGTAAGAGAAATTCGGCGTCATCGAGGACATTCATGTCATAATAGAGCATTATAAGCTCTCTCAATTCTTTCCAAGAGACCATTTTTTCTAAACAAACATACATACAACAAAAAAACTTGGAGCAGAGTTTTATTTGTTTATATCGAGTTCGACTTCGCCGTACTGCACAAAACTTAATCAATTTGAGTTTGGCGGGAGACGGCGTAGTCGGCCCAGTCTCTTTCGGTTGCATCAGCCGTACCAGAGCCTCGCCGTACTGGATCTTAAAGTCCTTAATAACGAAAATGACACCCCTTTCCACAAGAAAAGCACTTGGAACCCCCCACATGACCGAAAACGAGCCCTTGACACCTTTCTTAATGCTGTTAAACTTGACATAACCACCTGTAAACCTAAAACTATCCGGGACAATCTCACTCCTACAGAACGACAAGCCATACACTCACTTAAGGAACGTAAAGACATAATTATAAAACCCGCCAACAAAGGTTCTGGTATTGTTGTTATGGACACAGCCTGGTGCATCGATGAATGCAACAGACAACTTTCTGACACTATATTTTATAAACGCTTGACAAACGACATCACTGCTGATATACAAAAACGTGTTACCTTTTATGTTAACAGGATGCATAACGACCAAATCATCAACGAAACAACAAAACAATACCTCTTAGAGACTGACGTAAGACCAGGACGATTTTACATCTTACCCAAAATACACAAACCCGGTAATCCAGGACGCCCTATTGTCTCATCCAATAGCCACCTCACTGAACGGATATCCCAGTTTGTTGACAACTACCTCCAACCACTCGTTCACAAACTACCATCTTATATCAAAGACACCAATGACTTCCTCAACAAACTGTTTTACATTGGTAATTTGCCCCCTAATTCTTTACTAGTTACACTTGATGTTTCATCCCTCTACACCAATATCCCACATAACGAAGGTATTAATGCCTGTGACCATTTTCTGTGTACCTCCTCCAATACCCCTATTCCTACCGTCACACTTTGTGACCTCATTCGTATGGTTCTTACCATGAACAATTTTACTTTTAATGATGCTCATTACCTCCAAGTTCACGGCACAGCCATGGGTACCAAAATGGCCCTTTCTTTCGCTAACCTTTTTCTGGGTCTTTTCGAAGCTAACGCTTTGAAAAATACCCCAAGTAAACGCCACACTTGGTTTAGATACATCGACGATATCTTTATGGTATGGACCGAAGGTTTAGATAACCTAAAAATTTTCGTCGATTCTCTTAACAATATCCACCCCACCATCAAATTCACCAGCTCACATTCTTCCACTAATGTGGCTTTCCTTGACGTAAGTGTCTCATTAACCACCGACGGTAATATCTCCACTGACCTCTACACCAAACCCACAGACAAACACATGTATCTATTGTACTCTTCTTGCCATCCATTACATACCAAAAAAGCCATTCCGTTCAGTCTAGCACTCCACCTACGACGTATCTGTTCTACAGATAAAGCTTTTGAGACTCGCGCCGCTTAACTTACCACATACCTTCTCAAACGAGGTTACAGCCATAAATTCGTCACCAAACAAATACAACGCGCCGCTGACATCTCCCGCACACTCACCTTACAAACTAAAGACGTAAAAAAACCTAACCGTATTCCATTTATAACTACTATTAATCCGTCGCTTCCTCACATCTCCAACATCATCCAAAAATACTGGCATCTACTGCAGTCTTCTAACCGCTGCAAAAAAGCTTTTCCTCAGCTGCCAGTTGTCGCCTTCATACGCTCCCCCAACCCTCGCGACACATTAGTAACAGCCAAACTCCCCTCTAATTCTACCACTTCCCATCCTCAACTCCCCCCCGGCTCTTTCCGTTGTGGTAGAAACTGCGTTACTTGCCCCCTACATCTCTGACGCTCTTACTAACTATAGCTTTTTTCTACCGGCGAAACACGTCCCATTAAATCTCACTTGACCTGTGACACTAAAAACCTTATCTACTTAATTCAGTGTAACCGCTGTAACTTACAATACATAGGAGAAACTAAACGACGTTTAAAAGACCGTTTTAATGAACACCGCCGTACCATTGATAAACCTAACTCTAAATCTAAACCTGCTACAGCGGCAGAACACTTCATTTCCTCTCCTAACCACTCTGCTCACGACACGGAGCTAATCGCCATCGAAAAAGTGTATTCCAACAGAGACTCGATACGCAAGGCCAGGGAAGCTTTTTTAATTTCAAGAGGCAACACTATTTATCCAGATGGCCTTAACGGTCGCGAAGAAATGTATTAGTTTCTAGTTATTTATCCAATTTACCTTACTTCATTTCTAGTTTTGCTCACTATTTCTATTTTTATTGTTATCTCATGGTCAATCAAATTAGTTTTACATATTTCCGCTGTTACATCATACAGCTATCTACGAAGCATAACCCCAATTCTCTGTTAATTCCCACTTCACCTGAAGAAGGCTGGTTTGGCCAACCGAAATATAGTGCTCCGTCTTAAAATTTACTTATCTACGTTGTATCGGTCTTGCCTCTATATTTATATTTCATATTCGTTATTTTGGGCCGATCAGATCATCGCTGATCCAACGTACAAGAGTAGGAGTATCGTCCACGGTTGCCTGCTGAACATTTCACAGGTAAATAAAAGGCCAAGCAATAAGCTAATAGCTTACTTGCAATCCGTGGGGAGGGGGGGAGGGAACTCCCATATTAAAGGGGCGGAGGTGCTCTAAGGGAGACCATTCTGGGCATGGCCCAACCCCTAAAGGCGATCATTTTAAACTTTGATCACATGACTCGAGTAAATAAGACAAATGGAAAACTATACAATTTTCTTAATATTTCTTCAAGTGAAACCCAAAAAGAGACCTTTGTGGCTAAATATGATGGTGTTTAGCCCAGAACACCCTAAGCGAGACCAAAATCTGCAATTTACACCCCTAAACGAGACGATGAGCATCCCCGCCCTTTCATATGGAGTCGCCTCCCCTCCCCCCCCCCCCCCTCTTGGGCTCTTGCAGATTTAGATTAAGCTTAATATAAAGGACACCGGCCAAGCTGCCATAAAATTTCAAAATTAAAAAATAAATATTTTAAGAAATTAGGGAATCTCAATGCATTGATGCTGGGCAAGGGACATGGTAGGCCTGGGTGTGGCTGGCTGCGGTCCAGGGATAAAAGAGTTGTTTGTTTTTTGTACTTTTTGCATTGATTTTTTGGCTTTTGAGTCTTTTCTTTCTGGCCTGAATTAAAGAATAACGATGGTCAACAAACGTGATTTCTAAACTGTAAACTCGTGGAAAATAAAAATAAGGATACTTGTACAAAATGCTTACCATTGTTGGAAAATCCCCCTGTCTGTTTTAATATCGTGAAACGGGTAGTAGTGGCAATTTCATACGCTTTAATAAGCTCCTCTGCTCTTTTTTCGTCCTTTACGTACTTCGAAAGCGACTGAGAATAAAGATGCCCACGGCGTATGGGCTGTTTCTTCTCCCGCCATTGTCCTTCCCAGAGAACAATTCTCCCAGAAAATTTTAGATTTCGCTGCAAATGTTAACACCTAATTGTTTAAGTAGAACTTTACTAATAATTTTCCGAACTTTTCAAACTTTTTAAGCTGAAAGTCGAAAATGCTGAAATACAACTGTTTGAGACCCTAAGGACAGCAAACACACTCTTGCTCAATTTATTTTATTTAGGCTTCTTTTCAATTTTAATTTTATTTTTTAATTTTTTTTTCCAGAATCACAGCAGAGATCCGGTTCGGTTACGGTCGATGTTAGATATTATTATCCAATTGTGCTATAAGTATAAGATATGTGTATTTGGTGGCGTGTCGACACTAAAGAACATCGACCGAAACCAGCCTTAGCTAAGTTCCCAGGAACGACCACAAGCCACGTAATTCGGCGCAATACTGCTGAATCTATGGTAGATTTAACAGTTTTTAGTATTATAAACTGTTAATGTAAACCTTAAAACACTTGATAATAACTCGGAGCAATTGATATCTCTTGAACGTAAGACCTATGTCAAATACCTAGGTGTTCTAATTGACGGTAATCTCTCCTGGAAGCACCATATTAACTAAATTTCCACGAAAATAAGCAAAGGCATCGGTATTATTGCAAGGCTAAGACACTTGGTACCGCTCACTACTCTTATAAACATTTACCGCTCGCCCATTGAACCGTATATTTCGTATGGTCTCGTTGCTTGGGGCCAAGCCGCGAATACTCATCTAAAGAAACTCGTCATTTTACAAAAGCGGATTCTTCGTATAATCTATTTTTCCGATTAATCCTATCACAGTGCTCCTCTTTTTAGTCGTTCGGGAATTCTACCGATAAAAATGCTTTACTTCAAATTGGTTGCCTCTCTGTTACACGACATCAAAACTCACTGTGCTCCTCCCCAATATTTCTGAACTTTTTACTCACTCTGAACTGGTTCATTCTTGCTCTACTCGTTTCTCGGTAGCTGGAAGCTTTTTTTAAAACAGGCGAGAACAAATCATGAGTCGCTTTCCTTTTCTAGAGTTGGTGCGAAATTATGGAATGGCATCCCCCCTGAACTTCGTAAACTAAGGAAAGCACCCTTTAAACGTAAGCTAACTCACCTGCTTTTGAAAATTCTTGAAATTGAGGAGATGAATGTTGACTTGCGCTACCTTGACCTTTCTTGTTTATATTTGTATTTCAACTGATTAGCTTTCTCTTTGACCTGTTAAAAACTCCCTTGTGTGACTGGCTCAGTTAAAACCTTTAACATGATTATCACTACTATTAATTATTATTTATTTTTATTTGCTCATTTATTTATTTATTTAATTGTTGCGTGTGTCTGTGTGTGTGTGTATGTGTGTGTGTATGTGTGTGTATGTGTGTGTGTGTGTCTGTGTGTGTGTGTCTGTGTGTGTGTGTGTGTGTGTGTGTGTGTGTGTGTGTATGTGTGTGTGTGTGTGTGTGTGTGTGTGTGTGTGAGAGAGAGCCTATACAGTGTCTGTTTAGGTAGCCCGCCTAGAATTGCTTTGCTAACTGCGGGCTACAAAGGCCTTTATTTCTTTAATTTTAAAAAATAAATTCAATGTTGTTATTGTTGTTGCTGTTTTAAACTCAAATCAACATTCTCGCAGCGATCGATCAAATGAGCGGAAGTAGAGGGGTTCGTTTTGTAAGACACCGCAGACATATCGATGACTCATCTGGTTTAGGTCGATGTTATCTAGTGCCTTCCGTATGTCTGTATGTGTAACATAATTCTAGTTAATTACATTTCCCGTAAATTACATTTCCCGTTGCTCTATAATATCCTTAAAGTCCTTTGACGTCCAAAACATAGTAATCCTTTATTTGTAACGACGCTAATTTCAATTGAAAAATGTCTGATAGACCCCCATTAGAAGCATTTTTGAATTGAAAGTCCCTCAGTAGCATATGCAACGCCCAAGACATCTATCGCTGACTGTCGTCGATTTCTCAGCATGTAGACAGAGTACGACTAATTAAAAAACAGGGTTGCGCATGAAGTCAGAGTTGCCAAAAGCAGGTTCTACGTGGATCTATTTGACGAAGTAAAAGACCGTAAGTCATTACTGAAACTTGGTCAAAAAAAGCTGCTTACAGCTCAGCGTCGCAGCCCGTACTCGGTATAAAGACATTAGACGGGTCGACTGAAACATCTGACTACAAGAAAGCGCAGGTCCGTAATGAATACTTTTCTACTGTTGGTGAAAAGTTGGCAAGCGAACTTTCCGTCTGTAAACAAGAGAATAATAATATTCACATCAACCGCGTTACTCCATGCATAATGAGCATCTCCATATCGCGTGCTAGTGTTGCTGAGAGCGTCAAAAAGATGAAAGCAAACAAAGCTTGTGGACCTGATAATTTTTCTCCAAAGCTACTCAAATATGCAGGAAAGGAACTGACTCCGTCATTGTTATCTCAATACACCATGAGTGCTGAACGTAATTCAATCCTTGCTTCGTGGAAAACTTCTAATGTTTCGGTCCTGTTCAAGAAGAATAATGAAACAGATAAACAGAACTATCGACCAATTTCCCTGCTATGCGTCCCTGGAAAATTGATGGAACAGGCCATAGCTACAAAAATTACAACTCACATTCCGGAACATAATCTTGGCCATCCTCACCAGTGGGCTTATAAAAAGGGCTACTTAATTCGTTGGTAAAAATGAGCGAGGACTGGAGACGGGCACTGGATAAAAACCTTATAGTTGGTATGGCCTTTGTAGACTTTCGAAAGGTCTTTGACTCTATCTCTCACCAGGTCCTACTGGAAAAGTTGCAAGCCGTCGGTATTGCAGGCGACCTATGGTGCTGGGTTAAGTATTACCGCTCTCAAGTTACGGTAGCAAATGGATTCCACTTCGAAACCTTGCCTGAGAAGTTTGGCGTGCCGCACCGAGGGATCTGTTTTAGGACCTACACCGTTTTCGTTGTTTTGCAACGATCTACCTGATATAGCTGGAGCTAGAGGATGCGAAATTCACATGTATGCGGACGACGGCGACCATCTACGTGGCTGCGTAATCCCCTGACAAAGTTTTCGTTGTCTTAAACACGCGGTAAAACTGAGTATATGATTTTAACGCGCGGCCAGTTTGTTGGGCCGTTGCAAGTGGCGCGGTGTCATTGGGAAAAGCCGTTGTCAATCAAGTCAAGTCCATCACGTGCTTAGGAGTTGGGCTTGACAGTGATCTTAACTAGAACGTTCACGTAAAAGAGTTAATCAAGTCCTTCACACAAAAATTGAATCTTCTCAGGTACTTGTATTTTTACCGACTACGGCGAGAGCTGTTTTTTATTTCAAAGTAATTTTACCGTCAGTCACTTAAAGTTTGGTTGTATGTGGCTCTTATGGTAAATCGCTCTTCGATGAGCTGAAGAAGATACACCTACGTGCCGCTAAGACCATCTACAACCTGGATTGGTATACGTCTAACGATCACGTCCTAGCCCAAAGCAACTGGTTCGCCATTAATTAGGGAACTTAAGCGGTCACGACGGCAACGCCACGGAGGACGTCGATTAAAAAAATGAGTTTCTACTTTTATTTAGAATTTCCAAAATGGCTGCATGTGTTTACCGTCTCATAGGGCGCCAGACCTCAAACTCAACATAACGTATAAAAGTAGCGTTGAGTTCCAAATGTAAATTAAAATAATTTTCCGCCACGGGTTCGGTTCGCAGACGACGCAAATTTTGGTGATTTCACGTTATTGTTTTGCAAAGGACGGCTAAGAAATGTACAAAGTTTTAAAATGCACGTGCTGCGCTATTGTTCTGCCAATTAGATCTATTGTTTTTCCACGTTCTCGTTGCCGTCGCCGTCGTGGTTTGCTTAAGTTCCCTATTGTTAATCCATGCCCGGGTGGTCTCGTCCCCATGCACTAGTTTTAGTCTTCACTCGGCCGCCGCCATTATGGCAAAGGTGTATATAGATTACTTTCATTAGCACACGACTGTTTTCAGGACCTTTCACCTGTTGCTATTAAGCTGCTCCTACGAAGAAAAATTATTTTTTTTGTTACCGAAGCCGAACTCGGAACTCCTTGGCTAGTCCACTTGTTACGAGGCCATATCTCTATGGAATTCTCCCGAAAATCATACACGTTCAATCGCAAGCAGAAACTTGATTAAAAACACGCTTAAACGTAGAATTTCATGCAAATAGCTTGGTATACATATATTTTTTAATAGGTTTTTCTAAAAAAATTATTGTTTTAAGTTTTTTATTTATTTGAAAGAAACGACCACATCAGCTTCGCTGTCATTTTTATCGTGTTTAAATGTCGTTGTTGTTGTTATTAGCAGTTCAGGCACAAATGGGGTGAGTTTGACCCATCATATCTCTTAAACAAACACAGTGACCTATCTTCTTTATTTTATTTTATTTTTTTTTTACGATACAGACACTAGCAGGGAACATTTCAGAAAAGTTACATAAAATTGTTCGATTATCTTTTTCTTTGAGGAATCACCTTACCTGCAAATTTTCTCTCCAAAGCGCATGCCATTTCGATGATTCTCCTTCTGTGGTTAGATTGTACCTTCTGTCGCCATATACATGTTACTCTTAGAGAGAAATGTAGCGTTAGATTTTGCCGGAGATTTGGTTTTGTATCTTGCTGATTTTTTTGCTACTTGTGTGACATCTATTTCAGGTTGCAAAGAACAGATATTTATGGTGACAACGAAGTTTTGCAATTTTTCTGTTTTAGTGCAGGAGAATTTTAACCGAAGAAGTAGTCGATTTCAATTTGTATTCTTTGATGCTGAGTAACAACACAGTTCATGTATTGGAGATAATTTACTGAATGCCAAGATTTCGTTGAACCATACTTCTCAGAAGGAATGACACAACTTCAAAATGAAACAAAAAACCTTCCCTTCCGTCTTGATTACTCTCAGAGAGTTTTTATTCGATTTTTTATTCGTTTATTCAACCTTTACATCTGATTTATTTTGAAAGGTCTGTATAGTTAACAACTATTCACCGAAGTGTAGGTGGTTAGTGGTGGATGTTTACCGAGCCGCGAAGCGGCGAGGTAAATATCCACCGCTAACCACCGACACTGAGGTGGATAGTTGTTTTAGTATATACTAAAACAGTGAGATAAATATACACCACCAAAAATTGATTTTAATTCATACATTCCAGCAACGATTCCTACATTTTCACGCGCGGAAAGTGATTTTTTGCTGTAAAAACTGCCGTCTCGTTTTCTCGCTGACAGATAAAAAATCTGAAGACATTTGTTTAGCGCTGGTGGCGACATTTCTTCAAATGGTGTAGCAAACTCTTTCTGTATTTGACACAATTCTGTAAAAATATCATTAAACTTTGATTTTCAAGTGAACAAGTGAGGTTACGCAAGATTAATTTGCATTTGTAAACAAAACCTTTCTCATTGGTTTTTATCGATAAACTCCGGGTTAAAAACTTAAACCAACACCTTTAAACACGGCCAAACCACATTTAGTCGCTTTCTTTGTGTTTTCAGGGACTGCTTCGTCGTTAATTTGAGTGATTTCTTCGCTCGTCGCGGATGCAAACCGGGAGGCCATTTTTTCCCGAGTTGCCCGAAGGTAGATAGCAAAGAATATTCGGAGTTTGACTAACCAATTAGAGCACGCCTTCAACGCTATCCACTGTTTTAGTATATACTAATAGCAGATATGTCAAGAATTTAAGAAAATACACGACATTTCAAAAACATGTTTCAACACTTCTTCTGTTATCTTTATTTCTAATTTATACAAAGTACAAAGTTGAATTTAAAGTATTTAACAAAATGCTCACGGGTCAAAACAACAATAGAAACAAAACAATGTATGTAATTAAGAGGAAAGTTTTAAATTAAAATGATAAAGCTGATGATTAAATTTAGGTTGCTGCCATTGAATATGAACAGCTTCTTTGACTTTAAGTTGGAGAGTTGTGGAAGAGTGAGTCTAAGATGCATAATTTAACACTCATCAGAACACAGAGTGGGACTTTGTTGAAAATTTTGTACATGTCTGAAAATGTGAGAGGTCCTATCACTAACGAAGTGCTCACGCACACGTGTGGATAACTACCGAGAGGTTTCGCCGACATAGCAAGCATTACAGCCCGCACATAAAAACTTCAAAACCGCACACGTACGGAGCCCACGAGGGATAGGGCCGTTCACACCAAGTATATTTCCCTTTTTTAAAAGACGAAAAAACCAACTTAATATCTACGTTCTTACAATAGCACTTAGTATTAGAAAAAGGGCCAATGCAAGGTAATTTGAAATAAAAGGTCGGCGTAGTGTCTGAAACGGAAACGGGGTGATTGTACTTTTTATTTCAAATTACCTCACTTTGGCCCTTTTCCTGCTGTCACGCAAAAAAGGGTTCGCCAACTTTATCATGTTAATTTCAAACTTTCCTCGTATTGAATACATTGTTTCGTTTCTATTGTTGCCCTGTCCCATGAGCATTTTGTTAGACACTTGAATTTAATACAATGAATATATGAAGTTCATATATTTTGAACTGCGGTATTAAATACGTATGATGCACGATCCTTCGCAGTAGATAGCGCTATTTATGCGCCATTTATTAATACCGCAGTTCAAAATATATGAACTTCATATATTCATTGTATCTGAATTATCATCACGGGTTTATTACGAATCAACTTAACGGCCTGCTCCCAGTTGGCTTGTTAGCTCAATTGGTAGAGCGCTGCACTAGTATCGCAGCGGTCAGTGGTTCGAATCCCGTACAGGCCTGATTTTTTTCAGGTCTGATTTTCGCTATTGCATAAATAGCGCTATCTACTGCGAAGGATCATGCATCATACGTACTTGAATTTAACTTTGTACTTTGTATAAATTAGGACTGATGGCGACGGAAGAACTGCCGAAAAATGTTTTTAAAAAATGTCGCATATTTTCTAAGATTTTGTATTTCTTTTACCATTTTTGGAGATTTTGTATTTCTTTTACCATTTTTGGAGTGATTGGACAGGTTTTTCAGTCCGCACAAATTAAAAACCACAATTTTTTTTTTGTCACGTGCTACTCCTTTGAAATTCCTTTCGAGAGGAAAACGTGACATTTGTGGTGTGACGTCGCACTGACTACGTGAGACATGACAACGAGACTCATTCCCAGGCGCTTAGATCATTCCCAAATTTGGAACCATAGGCCTAGACCTGAAGGGCGGCCATTTTGCATCGCTTCCGCCCGTTGGTGACAACTACAATCCCTTCAAAATCGTTGTCATCCTTCGGTCTATTTCTTAAATCTTTCGCTATCAAATCTCGAAAAAGCCTTTTTTACTACACTCTGCCAGAATTTTGGCTCCAGAAGTAGTTTCCAGCGGAGGAGGCCGTGATCAGCAGACTCAGGATTTGAAAGACGTTTATTTATCAAGGATTACTCGAAGGATATTGCAATGGGGACGAAAGATGATGAATATGACTATCTTTTCAAAGGTATTTTGAGGCTAAATCATGGCTTCATTTTCTCCTGAAATGATGGCATAATTTCTAATGTTGCTTTACGTTTCCAACAGTTGTTCTAATTGGAGACTCTGGTGTTGGAAAGTCAAATCTTCTCTCAAGGTTCACAAGAAACGAATTTAATTTGGAGTCAAAGTCGACAATCGGTGTAGAATTTGCTACCAGAAGCATTCAAGTGGATGGAAAAACTATAAAAGCCCAAATCTGGGACACAGGTAAGTCAGCTTTGGTATTTTGGTTGCGAGTTTCGTGTTTGTTTGGAGGTGAATTGCTCGATCTTTTAAACTGGTGTAAGTTTACATGCAGCAAGGGGGAGTTGTTTCCTTCGCTCCTCCCGGAAGCCAGTGTTAAATGCGGTTGTCAGCAGACTTTTTTGGCTTGTGATTGAAGAAACTCATTATTTTGACAAAGAGTAGAGCTTTAGCGTTGTCATGTTAATGTTGCATTTTGTATTTTCAAACAATTATGTACAAAGTTTTAAATCTCGTTGAAACGGCTGCTGTAGAGGTGTTCAATATCGATCGTAGATTGACGCTTTCGACTCTTGATTTGTTTCACTTTTCATAGCTGGACAAGAAAGATACAGAGCCATAACAAGCGCGTGAGTTTTTGTAAAGTCTTGAATTTACTCATTATGTAATTTACAAATAGCAGTTAACTAATTGTTAGTGTTTTTATCAAACAAAATTGAGCGACGCTCTGGTTTGTGTCATAATAATTTGCCAAGTGTTTGATAGCGTCAGATAACAATTATGGAAATGATAATTATAGAAGTACTGGTGAACTTTCAAAAGGTTGTACCTTTGATTTTGCTGTTTTTAAGTTCAGTTTATTTTGGAGCCTATTTGGAAACTTTTATGATTTAGTTGTTGACTAATATATAGCGAAGAAGCCCAATCAATATTCCTGTCATACCTAAGCCTTGCATGCGAGAAATATTTCTTTTCCGCTGGCAATTACCGTACATTTCTTTTGAAAAATGCATCCAGGATGAACTAAAATCTGTTTGTGCATTGATACTGAAAGTTGTCGTGAGTTTAGTGGTAGATTTTTCTAACTGAAGTCTATCACTCTGATCATAAATGATGACATTACTGATGTTGGACTGACTAAAAAAAAAAGCTCATTTTGCCTTTTTTACCTTTCTTTCTCTTTCTCTGTTGTCCGTCACGAAAATCTATTGGTTAATTTAAAGGCATTTTGGCTAAAATTAATTTTAGCACAAAAGTAACCAAATAATTATTGTGCATATATCTGTGCTACACTTGAACATATTTTGAGGTTGAAATGATTTCACACTGGCTTGATTCATTGTATCCTCTGTTCTTATACTATGTTAGTGTACCTGGAACCAAACAGAGAACAAATGAAATAAGTTTGAAATGATGGTGACCACATATTTGTATTAAAACACGATAAACACACTGAACTATTTATTTTTGTAGTTAAAACCAATTTTAAATTCAGGGATTTTATTAAAGCCTAGGCACAGGGGAAATTGTCTGGCTGGGAACACAAGCAACCTTCAAAATCTCAGCTAAAAGAGTAATGTATAAGGCCCTGTTTGCACTATACCAAACAATTTGGTTTGGTATTTGCAAAAAAACTGAAATTTTTTTAAAAGCAAAAATTTTGTTTTTGTACTAGCATTCGCACTTGAGATGTGCGAATTATATAGGTTATCACAACTGTCAATCAATCCAAATAGACACCAAGATTTCTCGACAGTGCATTTTTGTTTAAGTTGTTTCTGGTCAAGGACTGGTTGCAAACCAAAATGCCCCTGTGAAATGTTTTAATCTCTCTTCTTTGCTGTTTGCTTGCCATGCAAAACCTGATTGTGGGTAGTCAACAATTACTTTTGGTTTTGTTGGGAAGGATTTGGCTTTTACAGATCATGGAGACTTTAACTCTGTTGCTCAACAAATGTTGACGCCGCCATTGACCTTAAGAATCCTGGTTTGAAATTGCAACTTCTCTGAAGCCTTTTTCTGTAGACATTTGAGAATGGAGAGAGAGCAATTCGACAACTCTCTAACACCATGTTCAGTTATGAAATGTGATGACCAGTTGACAGGTATCTGTCAAGGGACAATAGATTTTCTTGCTGGACGAAATAATTGCAGGCCTCCAAAACTAGTTAATGGCATCTTTGAAGTTTAGTGGCTCTTGTGAAAATTTTGGTAGGTCAAAAAAATTGTTCACACTAAAAACGGTTTGTGTTGAACGAATCTGTTTGCAAAACAAACAAAATTTCGTCTAGTATGCCTTTTCTGAAAATATACATTTGAACCTCTAGAATTTTCTTGGAGTTGCCTCTGAATAACTTTGGGGGTAGGGGAAGGCATTTCAAGCCTCGCATGCAGGGATCTCATTAATTTCAGATGTTGGCGTATATTAGGACATAAGTAGTCGGAAGACAGTTCAGCAGTAATCAAGGCAGATTGGTCACCAGTCTCTCTCTTCTGTCCATTCAACATGGTGCACAGTAAACCAATTGTATTGTTAATAGAATTGTTAGAACTTGCAACAGAAATCACCCAACAACTGGAAAGGAAACAAAATATTAACAAAAAGCACCTTTTATAGATGACTGCCTTCAGAATATATTGATTGTTTTCAAAAAAAAAAAAAAGAACCTGCAAAAACTGGAAGGTGGAATGACCATAGTTGCCGGCTCTGTTGTGGAGAGTAGCTGCTGGAATTCGCCAGGGTCTGGCTTCTAATGAAATCCCTGCACATGAAGTATGACCTGTAGCCATGTTAATGAAACCTCTAGATATCTCCTTTTGTGTTACACATCTTTTCATCTGAGCCCTGATTAATAAGTAAATTCCGTGTTTCTGTGTGTCTGTTCAGGCCTAGATCACAGATGATGTTTAAGTGTGGTAAGAACAAAAAAGTGCAACACAAGATGCAGCCAAGTGTATCATTGATGTTCTTGCCACATTTTGAAGTCATTTGTGATTTATTACAGTTCATACTCATGGCAGCATGGATTGTATTTTTTCTTTGTATAATTAAAAAAGCAAAGTGTTTTTTAATGATGACATATAGGCATCTGTCCTTTAATAGGGCTTTGGTTAATCCTGTACTAACTGAATGTTTTTGTCCATAGGTATTACAGAGGAGCTGTAGGTGCCCTTTTGGTGTATGATATTGCTAAGCACTTGACCTATGAAAATGTTGAAAGGTGGCTGAAAGAACTACGAGATCATGCTGACAGTAATATTGTTATAATGTTAGTGGGAAACAAGAGTGATCTTCGTCACCTTCGTGCAGTCCCTACAGATGAGGCAAAAGCATTTGCAGGTAATTTGAAAGTGGTCACCAGTTTACTATGAAAGTAGCCTTACATGCTGGTTAACATTTTGCACATCTGCTGCTAAGCACTCATTATTGCTGAGTTTGAAGCATGAAGAGCCTAATCAGTTTTTGCTGATGGTAATTGCTGCTCATACCCAGGGCTGTCTATAAGAGCTGGCAGGAAGTCAAAATGGTTGGCCAGTGTTTCATACCTGGCTTCACTCTCATTTTATTTTACCATGAGTACTGGAGAGAAATTATACAGCTATTGAAACAATCAAAGAAATTTGTGCAATGGCCATTTTCCAGTTTAAGTGGAAGTGATGCATTATTTACTGGAAACTGCATTGGACATTATAAGTTGATTTAGTTCAGAAGGTGCTCAAAGGTTTGTGCAAACTTTGGGGAACACCTGGGAAACTGTGTCAGAATAGGTCCTACTCTTGCATATGATCTGACCATACAGGGCTCAAAATTGTGACCGATATGGTCGCCAATGCAACTAAAACTTTTAACTTAGCGACTAAAAATTCGAGTTTAGTTGCCACTTTGGGGACTGAACAATTGAGAACATCAAAAAAACCTGAAACCTGACATTCGTTTTTCTCTATGAACCAACTGTTGATTGTGTTGTCAATTTCCTGTGAAAAACTAAAACACACATAACAAGCCGAAAATCCTGGAATCCCAGCCTCAGTTCACGAGTAATTAATTTTCCAGTGCAAACACACTCTAGAAAATCAGCGTAATCTGGCCAGCAGATTTACATTGAGATCAGGAGGTCCGATACTAAATGGCTATCTGCCATGTTTGATAAATGTTTGGTGCCTTCATATCTTATGATTTCTTGCATGCGATGTGACAGATTCTCTTTCCTAAAGTAACCCTGAAATGTTCTTGTTACTTTTTTCGCTTACTGCTTAAGGTAAGATTGTCATGCAAAAGTCTCTCCAGGTTTCTCCTTTTGTGTTTTCATGTTTTAAGTCATTCAAGATCGAGTATTTCTCTCTATCCCACAACTGCAGCCCCAATCTACCAGAAGCTGCGAGCAACAATGCCAATTAAATAAGGCTCTAATCTGATTTTCTGTTCTTGTACTATCTGGCGACTGCATTTTTGCATTTGGCAACCATTTTTTCTCTGATAGTCGCCAAAAGGCGACTTGGAATTTTTTTTAATTTCGAGCCCTGCCATACAACCAGGCTGCCTACTTTTTCTTAACTGCCAGCAACTTTCAAACTGATTGACAGTGATACATGAAGTGAAACTTTCTGAGACTGAAGAATTATTCAATACCTGAAGTAAAAGCTGGAGTTATGACAATCATAGCTCACTTCTTAGAGGGACAAAGGATAACACAGCACACTATATTGTATAGAATTGCACAATAAAGTGAGGAAGTTAAAGTGCTTTTTATGAACATTGCAACCTTTGTTTTATTCTTCATGCGGAAAGAGTAATTATGATTTTTTTCTCTAGAGAAAAATGGCCTTTCGTTTATTGAGACATCAGCTCTCGACTCAACAAATGTAGAGGTGGCATTTCATAACATTTTAACAGGTCAGTAGAGTGTTTGTAGTGTGATTGTTTGCTAGCATGTGTTTCTTTTCTCTTCATTCTTTTCTTCTCTTTTATGCAAACTATAGATATAACCCCAGTTAGCTCAATTGGTTAAAGCGCCAGTTTGTGTTGTGTAGGAGGTCGAGGGTTACAGCCCTGGCCAGACCAATACTCATGGTCTTAAAATAACTGAGGAGAATTTGGTATCTTTCTATAATATCAAGAAATGGTTAGATATTCTGGTCTTCTCGGACAAGGACGAATAAACCGTAGGCCCCATCTCCTTCAGGGTTAGGGGTAGGCGACGTTAATTTCCCGCGCACAAGATTACTGTGTGGTGGACGTCCTCTCCTTGGGTGGGATGGCTGGGTGTTCACAGGGCCCCATTTAAACTAGCTATCTGCTAAACCGGGCTACCCTGCATAAATATTCATAACTGCATACATACATACTTCAACTCCAGAAAAAATTTGGACTCTGAACCCTACTAAGAAAACATATTTGGAATTTTAAGTCAAGGTGGTATCAGTATAGAAAACCGATCATCTAACAGTAGGGTGGGTTCAGAATTAAGAGGAAATTAGAGATTTACATTTGCATAAAAGTTTTGGAATTGAGTTGCCTGTTTATATTTCAATTGATATAATAATCTATTTTGCCTCGACAGAAATCTACCACATTGTGTCCCAAAAACAAATTCATGACTCACCAGGTGGTGATGGAAGCCAACCTAGTAATAATGTGCAGCCCATTATTGTACATCCAACAAATGAAGATGCACAGAAAAAGAAAGTCCAGTGCTGTAATGCTTAGTCCATGAAAACTTGAGTTGACTATTGTTGTGCAATTACTTATTGGGCTTTAAGGCCAACTCTTTACTTGCAGCATTATAAACTTTTTCAAATGTGTTTCGTACACATGTATTTCCATAGTACATTAATTTTAGAAATAAATAGTCTACACGTAGGACAAGACTGAAGAAATTATTGTTTAATTCTTGTTGGAAAGCTGGTTAAGGCAAGGTTATTTTCAATGTATAGCTTTATTGTACAGGTACTTTGACTGATTCAAATGGTTGAAATATGTTTCAAAATTGAGGAAACTCTGAAATTCTATCTGTATGTGTAAATCTATGTGCAATTTAAAATCTGCGAAGTGCGTGGTAGTATGGCTGCAAGTGTCATAGAAATTCCTTTTTCGTTTGTTTTCCATGCATTCCTAATACATGACATTTTATACATGTGGTAAGGACTACACATTCTGAAACTTGTGGTTCACCAATAATTGTTTTACTACCTTTGAGTGAAGATTATCAAGCGTCTGCATCAACTCAAATATTCAAATAGAGTAAATTTGATCTTCATAGTATACCTTCTTTTAACACATCAATTTCTTTTGCTACATGGGTACGTATCTGGGCTAAAGCTTGTCTGAAAATGATTATAGATTTGAAATCTCAATGCTTGTTAAAGCATTAGCAACACATGCTTGTTTGCTTGAGCCTCTGCTGTTACTAGCGGTTCAGCGGTTGAGGTGAAACAGGTTTACCAGGAAACTTATCTTAAACCTATGCAAATATTGTTAAGATATTTTCTTGCAACCGAGTGAAAATCAATTTTTGGATAAGTGATTACTTGTTTCACAGTTTTTTTACCACCGCTGTAAAAAATAGGTTTAAAAAAATAATTTCCAGATCTTCTGTTTATATAACGTCTGCGATAGCAGTAAGGATTGAAGACAAAGACATGTAAGTTATCAGAATGGTCCTTGCATGCTTGTTACTTATATTCAACAAATCAATAAATACTATAGCACTTGTCCATATCTTGCTTGGCTTATTTTTAGAGATATGACAAGTGTTGTGTTGTACCTACCATTGCAATTATTTTGAACAAAATAATAAAGACCTGAGTTATCTATAGGCCAGATCAGGGTTATTCATTATTTTTGGGATTCTTATCGGTTCAAAACTCATTTCTCATTGGCGATTGATGCAAACATGAAGGCCAGTCACGCCTATCTTATTCATTATGACATTTTGAGTTTTCCAAATTCCCTTGTTTTCAAAACGAGGTTTGGTGCAAAAACTTGTGGGAATAACAAATGCGTCGCACTTACCCTCGTTTCAAAGCAAAGGTTTGAACCAATTAGTCAAAACTAATAGCTATCAAGTCTAGCCGACTTATTCTATGATCTTTACATTTTTGCACTACGCGAATTATTTGGTACATTCTTTCTGTACTGCACCAGTAATCTTTGATATAAATACCGCCAGTTTTTAAAACATCCTTGTGATACTGTATGATTATTACTCCGGAATAGATTTGAAATATGGTACACTAAATCTTGCGTTAGCCTGTGGGGGAGGGAGCGTTGCGTGACGAGCCCAAACAACGGCTGCGAAGGAGACTAATCTTGCGTGAACTAAAACTTAGTTTTAGAATAATTTCCATTTTCGGCCTCGTCTTTTTTCTTCCTACCAGCAGAGGTGTTCGGCATCTCAGGGATAGCTCATTATGTGTCGTAAGAACAACTACGGATAGCATTTGGGAAAACCAAATACTGAAATGCCAAATGTCTTCATGTTCTCTTACTACTGAATTATGCCAGTACATAAAATCTACTCACCAGGGTATAATATCTTGGCCGCTTTGAACTGGCGCAATCCTCTTTTTCATTTCCAACCCGCGCGTGTCTCTTTCTAAGGAAAATAAGAAATCAGGGTTTGAGGGGACCTCACTTTTATTTTCCCAAACGAGGTGGCTTCTCTAAAGAAAAGTTACCTATCGGCCATAGCTTGGTAAACCAAATTTCAATTTAAATATATCAACAAAGTTGAAATGGCAAATTAGCCACCGTTACGGTTATAAAAGCTGACGTTTCGAGCATTAGCCCTTCGTCGGAGCGAATAGAGGAATCGTGGGTTGTGTGGCAACGAGAACCCACAACCCACGATTCCTCTATTCGCTCCGACCAAGGGCTAACGCTCGAAACGTCAGCTTTTATAACCGTAACGGTGGCCAATTTACCATTTCAACTTTGTTGATATATTCAAGTTATTTCGTTACCCCCACCGACGCAGCGCTAAACAGTTTCTTTAGAAACTATCAGCCTTTATTCAAAATTCAATTTGCAAACCAGTGCTGAGAAATAAGACTGTGGTCTTACGCACGTGTTGCGAGTTTCGCGACATGTCATTCGATTCCGTGAAACTGAGGTGAGATAATCTTCCAAACCGCACCAATGGCGTTTGATGATCAGTAATGAGCATTTATGAAAAAAAGAAAGCAGGCCTCTTTTGACAGATTATATTTTTCTGAATGAAGAAATCGTTCGCAAAACTGGTTTTCCCCGCATATAAATTCAAAAACGTTAACGGCATCATACATATGATGATGACATATACGTTTATGAACGATTGTCGGCTCTTACGTCTTTAACTTTAACGGACTAAGAGCTACAAAATTTCGAACCAAAGATTTGAATGTGGCGCTTATTTCCGTTTATCCAATAACAAGCGTTGTTTTGTAATTTTCTCGGTTTCGTGAAAAACGGCTCTCGCTTCCGGATTTCCGCTGATTTTACTACAGTTCTTACTTAGACCATTACCGTTAAAAGGAGCCAGATAGGCAAATAGCTCAAGTTAAAACCACGACTGTGTAAACTAAACAGTAGAGAGATTTAGCACCGTGTTTAGGCCTTGTTTTCTCGCCGTTTTCTCGCCGTTTTTTCACGTTTGCCGGTTGCTCTTTGCCGTTTCTACGTGAGAGTAACCTATTTCGCGTTTGCCGTGTAAGTGTGAATTTTCTTCACTTTTTCTTAACTGCCTGAAAAAGTGCACCAAAGCTATTCCTTGTAAATAATACGTGGGCGCCATCAAATCCACCATGTTGTGGGCTCACGCGTAGCTAAAGCGGCAAGGTTCAAGCTTTATTACGTGGTGTTAAATATCTCTAGTGTCCATTTTCCTTTAAGATGTTTTCCTCAGTTATAAAGAGATTAGAGTTATAGTCAATCCGGTATTCATCAAGAAAATAGAACATGACATGCGATGAATGCTACTGATAGTACACTGTTCCTATTCAATCATGTTTCTTCCCTTTCTTCATAGCCAATCGCAGCAGGACTGCTGTCTAATTTTTAATTGCCATTTTCCGGTTAGTAATTTTCAAGTGCGGTTCGATAACAATTTTTCCCCCATTTATTTGCATTTATAAGCAAACGGCATTAATTTGTGACGAGGTTTTGTCTTGAAATTGTTTTATTTTCTTTTTGAACACTAAAACTACCTTGGCATGCAATTGAAGAATTAAAAAAGAAGAAACAAAATGTAAGTTATGTCAAGGCTGAACGGCACCTTTGAACCTTCTGGCTACCTCTGAATGATTTCAACGTTTAAATATTCTCGACCCATTGAATCGTAAGTGTTGCTGTGGTTTCCAATCGACTGGTTTGTTCCTCCTCAACCCTGACTTTATGATGTGTGAGATAAATTTCTTATGAATGAAGCCTTTCATTACATATCCAATAGCCTCTGGGGCCGACATGTTGTCATTCATTCTTCGCTGAAACAAAAAGAGATGACAGGTCAATTTCTTGAGAGGCAGAAATGAGAGCTTCTCGATACCTTCGTTCAAAAAGACTCAGCTTCCGGAAAAAGGTAAGATTTACTTTCAGGGTCCCTAAAACCAAACGTACTTTCATGAAAGCTATTTGAGATTCTCTTGAATTAGGTTTACAAACAAGTAAAACGAGTTTTAAAGCAGCCTAGCCTTTCAACTTATATTTTTCTGACTAATCATGTCGGTGTGCTAAATGTGATTTCCTCTTCTGTGTTCGTGAATGTTTTTCTAACCAGGCTAATATACAAAAAGAAAAAAAAAACTCACTATACGCGAAACAGGAATTTTATTGATACCTGATCGAGAATAACATTTAAACCGCATTTGGTCAATATGATAAGGCGACGAGTTCGGAGACTTACGAGCGCTCCAAACTCTGCGATAAAGAAGCCAATTTGGACGTGTATGAAAAGTAGTGACTGATCCGAGACACCGTTTGTGCTAAAGCGTTTGCTACTGTGGTAAAGGAACAATACATTTAAAAGGAGTTTAAAATTGTTTTGCATTAGCTGCATCTGCTGTAAACCGATGGTGCCAAAAAAAGCAGATGTTTTCTTGTGTGCAATTATTCTCAATGAATTTTCTAAGAGCTGTTGCTAGTGTCGGGGTATAAGCAAATATGAAAAAATCCCAAAAATTAGAGGCTCGTGTAGATTACTGTTCAAAGTAAATAGTCAATATTGTTTCCTGGAAACGTGCAAAGTAAATTGGTAAGATTCAGATGCGGCTCGATCGTGCGTGCACAACTCAAGTATAACATTGCGTGCATACTGTTTTAGTAATACAGTTAGTTGCCACATTTCCCTTTTTCATACACAATCAGCAGCTTCAGTGACACCGTTTAAATAATTGCGTTTTCTAATGGAAAGCATTGTCAAGGGAGAAGTCTTAGATGCGAACTTTTGTATATAACAATAAAATATGAAACTGAATTTGAGAAAATTCGATTTACGTGCGGTCTTGAAGCATTGATATAAGGCATCTTGATACGTGCGTTCCCGGAAAGCGTTTCATAACAATACTATCGAGTTGCAATTGGACGATATTTCAGACTCAGAAAATGATGTATCACAAATAGTGTAACTATTCGTGGAAGGACAATTTACCTCGTATAGCCAGTTCTACTGGATGAAATATTAAGTGCGAATTATAAATCAGAAATGAAAAAAAACCGAGAATTTGACATAGAGTCAGTAAACTGACTGGTTTTTGATGGTTTACATCTCTTTAAGAACCTTTTGTGGTTTTGCATGAGCCCATTGTAGAATCTCAGTCACTAGTAAAACAGTGGCCGTACTTCTTGTAATGTTTTGCTGTCTAAAAACTTGGGAAAATAATAATCATAATAATAATAATTTGTATAGCGCAAATTCCACACAATGTTCAAATGCACATTGATAAACAAAATAATATTCGGAGGGGCCGGGAAGGAAAGAAGAGGTTGGTTACTTTTTGACATAGGCTGATAACAACTCCTCTTGTAAAAAGCCTAATACCGCAAACATTTTAGGAACAAGAAATCTATTATTATTATCTTATCTAAACCAAGATTGGTGATCTGATGAGGCGGTTTTTCAGTAATATTGGTTGTAATTTTAAGAAGACCATTTCCGTATCGACTACTTCTCCAATCTATGCAAAAATTGGGTGATGAGTTTTTCAGGGGGAGGGGGAGACGGCGATAACATAAACTGGGAGAGGGAGCCTTCTTGTTTTCGTAATTGAAAATAAGTTTTTTTTTTTTCCTCATAATTTTCATCTTCTCTGACGGCACGCTAAATTCGTTTCGGGCTCCGAAAAACATAGTCTTTCAAAAATGATTTCCACGGTAGAATTCGTAACAATGCCGCCTTACGTTTTCATACGGACTGACGAAAATAGACTGGTTTTGATACGATCGCACAACATGCAATATTTTCTCACCTCTTCCCCATCGGTCGAAACAGCGCGGATATGCGTATGGATGGACGAAGTTATTCGAATATTGAAGTAACGACGCGAATTTTATCAAAATTGAAGATACTTTTGTTTGTCTTAAAAAATACCCTGATGCTAGTGGACGAGCAGTGTATTGGAAATTTTCATTCTATTGAGTATCGAAGACTAAAAGATTTGCCGCTCAGGTCATGTCCCACTTTTAAGAAAAGATTGGAGGAAAGATAGATGACTCATATATTCATATATGTATTTTACAGAGTAAAATATTTCGGAAATTTTACCGTCAGAAGTTTATTGAAAAGAATTAAATTAGTTTTAAATTCGCATTTGCAGAAACCTGCTCATATATTTCTCTGATATCAGATGACTTGAGAAGCCGTGCATAGCAAGTAACTCGTAGCCTGCGTCGCAGACATTCTAACCGCCGGGGATTGTATGACACGTCCGGCCGCAACGCAGGCTATTAACTCGTAGCTCTCTGGGGGTCTTGTATCATTATGTCTGTCTAGAGAGGGGAAGGCTGGTACCAACCAATTGCAATAAGGCACCATAAAAGCTGGAACCATCAAGTCCAATTAAAGTCAAAGCGAGAATGGTAGAAAAAAAAAAAACTATATAAAAACCACGAAGTCACACAAAGTCCACAATTTCAAATTTTAAAGGAAACGTTAATTAAGTTGAAGTGGGTGGACGGCAATCTTTCCGAAAAATTCATTGACGCAAATGATGTGAATACGTGCGGATCAATGATCTTCAAGGCTGGCAATTACTCAGCAACAAGCTATAAGGAATTTTTATTATTTTTAGAAATCTTCCTATAAAGAGGGAAAAGAGTAAATTATCTCCCATGAAATCAGGAAAATGGAGTTCGCCCAGCTTCTTTTGTGTGTGGTGACAGATGCTTGTTTTGCAGAAAAATTTCTTTCAGTGAGAAAGTGTTGCTCACCTTTACTATCTCTGCGTAGGCTGGGCAATTTAGAGGGATTAAATAACAAAATAAAACGATTAAAGTAACATATATGTTATTTTACATTATTGAAAGTAAAAGAACAAACCATATTTGAGCAATTTTTTGTAATGGAGAATTGTGGCTATCTTGATGTAGATGTGGTAAACAATTAAAGGTTTGAGTCTTTGGCAGTGGAAAAGCACCTCCACAAATTTGATAAAAAGAGAAAATAATTTCAATTCCTGACGTTACGATCATTCGTATGTCAATGTGCTGTGATTCAGTCCACACAACCTCTATAGGGTACCTAAGTAAAAGGTTCCCAAGGCTCTACGTCTTTTAACCGCTGTTCAAGGAAAATGGAGACTGTGAGCACATGTGGATACTATGCGTGTCATACGTCAAAATCCACTTAGAAGACAGGGATGCGATACGTACTTTGAAATGAACCTTCATACTTTTAAAAAGCACTTTGACATTTGCAGATATCTACCTCCCACTAGTCTTGAAATCTCCGATTTTGATGTTTGAAACATGAATAAGCTGCACATTTTCATTGTCTGCTTGGACTAAATCGAATGATTAATCGATTAGTATGTGTTCTTTGAACCGCGGCAAATTTACGCGACCTTGATTCCGAAAAAGTACTAAGAGCTTTTCGTAGGTGTATTAAATGGAGAGCAATTTTCCATGAATTATTCACCACCCAGTACGAGAGTGAAAGAAGTATTGTTAAAAGTGACAGCTGGGCAACAGTGTTTGTAATTTCCCAACCAATAGATCACCAGACAGATAAATCCGGTAACTCTTTGAAACCATTTGAGGGCAGATACAGGTTAATGGTGCATCGTTGACAAGAAGTTTGAATGTTTTTCTCGCCTTGGACAAATTGTGGTCTACTTTCAGTGGTGTTTTATTTAACAGATATTGCTCTGTGTATAAAGAGATTCATTTTTGAAATGATTAATTCAGTGATCGGCTTGCATTATTGTTCACTGTATGAAAGATGAACTTACTCAATAGACAACTATATGATATATTTTTTTAATCTTATTTCAACGAAGTGCGGTCTCGCTGGATAATGAGAAATCACTGGTGCCGCGAACTTTGCCGGCAATAAGCGACCATAGAGCGATCGTACAGCATTCTCTGTAGAAATCAATACCATCAACATATTTAGCCATGGAGAATGTGAATATTTTCATACAAACGATCAAAGAAACGACCTGCAAACTTATTTACTAAGTCGAACGGAGGGCTCTTGAAGGATTCTTACCGTTCCTGTAATGGCAACAAACTGGGATAAAGTCAAGTATATTTCTCGCGTGAGACCAGACACTGATGGTGGGTTGTTCGATGATTGCAACGACTCGTTAGACGAATGCGACGTGCGAGTGAAAATTAATGAGGTATTGAGAGAAACAAACGAAAATGGCTCGGGAACACATGCTCATCGTTTGCATCCGTCTTCAACTCATCTCCGAACGAATTTTAAGCGAAATTCTCGCGAGGCATTATACTTGTCAGTTCCACAAGACATCGGAAGAAGAAACGTTGTGCAGAAGAGTTCAAGCGAAGTCTCCATTGTGAAAACCTCTCTAAGGACTAGCATAAGCATGAATTTATTACCGCACTATGGTTCAGATTTAAATGAGGATATTCCGGCGCGACCACAACCTTGTGTTAAAACGAACAGACGGGCGTTTGTGAAAGATTTGTTTCTCAAACAGGAGGAGGGTGATTGTTATTTCAAATTGAAGGTAAGCTCAGCGAATCTTTTTCTTGGTGCCTAGTAAGTGTGGTCACGTCTTCAGTATAATCTATGCAAATTTCTCTCTCTCTTGTCACCCACAAGTAAATGCATTTGTATTCATTTGTGGAAGTTGATAGTTATTCGTCGGTCCATTTCTCTCAAAAGACGCACATTTTACCCAGACTTCAGTTATGAACAAGTCTGATTTCTACAATTTTAAACCAGACGAGATATTTTAACCAAGCTTCGGTTTAGAATAACTGTAGCAAATACGGTGTAACGATTCACACAACTGCCATATGGAAAGACGAAAAATATTATTGACCAATTTCAAGAAAATATCATTCTCATTAACAAATTTACAGGAGCCTCTATAAAACTGTACCAGAACTAATATATTCTGCACAATGATAAATCGTGGCTTTATAACGGGAATAGGCCGGCAAAAAATATGCAAGAGTCTTGGTCATAAAGTTAGTCATGATCATAATTTTTTTCCAAGGATTAATTCCTCGCTTCCAATTTTTTTTCATTGAACGTCAAAATTCTATTAAGAAATGTCTCTTTTCATAACGGTTAGTAATGGCATGACATTCAAAGGGGCTGTTTGGAATGAACAAGGATATTTTGTCAATCAAGAGCCGTAAGCAAGCGATTTCCAAGCCTATCATCAGTGAATTATTTTAATCGATAACAAAATTGAGCTCTTACTAACCGCATAACAGCAATAGATTTCTATTTCTGTGGTTTTACTGATATAATGAATGATAAGTTTTCGATCAATCGGTTGCCACCCAGTATCTTGGTTATTTTGAAAAACATGTAACTCATCAGTTCGGAATTTATTAGAAATTGCGTGAAGGATCGTTAAATGATTTTCGTAAGGTCATAAAACTATTGAAGAACTAATTTTCCGGAGGACTTCCCAAACCAGACAATTGAAATAATCTTTATGATGTTTGCTTAACTTAGCTAAATCACTTAAGGTTCTAATTTCCAAATTTGCCTCCTGCTGTAAACTCAACTTATCGTAAATTTTTAAAAATGTCCTTAATTATGAGTACTCGCTGATTGGGGACTAAGAAGAAAGACCGCATTTGATTCCCGCAGACAAAAAAGATGAAAATAATAAATAAAATGATAAAAAAATTACAACGAAATTTAACAAAAAAATGAAAAGGGAAAAAAAATCTGGGAGTGATATGAAGCCATATGAACATTCATATGGACATGATATGAACATAGATGGGTCCATCTTACCCGCTCGGGTAGCCAATCAGAACACAGGATTCGCTTCATCTTACCCACGGGCGCTGCGAGCGATGTAATAAAAATTGATAAAAGAACTAGTATACAAGGGAAGTTTCTATTCTCAATCAGTGGTAAGAGTTCTTGCTTACTTTTTCTCAGTGGAAGCCAAATGAAGCCCTTCGTTTCGGGTTAATCCCAATTTTGGCGGGAATTTCGGAGCATTTGCGCCCATCGCTTAGCCGCTGCTCATAAGGCAGTTGGGCTCAGATAAAAACACAACGTCAAGTTTTTCCATTCTCTATCCTTTATAAACACGGTCAAAGTTAGAAATCAGTTGGTTTTCAGAATTACTCAAAGTCATAACCAAAGTTTCGTTGATTAATCTTTCCTTTCGATAATCGACATCAAAATCTACGGATCGGCAGGCAAAAGCTTATAAAATGGTATAATGTTTAGCATGGGATTGTTTTCGAAAATTTTACGATATATGATCAAATTTTTGAAGAATGTAGTTTTTACCGGCAGACATCTCATCGCGCACTGCAAGTCGAATAATAGATTATTTTGAAATACTCCTTAACACGTTTAGACTAGCTTTCTATTACTTCAAATTAGACAAATAATGGCGAATAGTGTCTAAGCAGAATTGAAAATGAAGTTTTGTTTTCGATGTGAAACAACTGAACGCTTTTAATTCGATTAAGCACGAAGTTTTTATTTCAGCTTACATTGACTCGGTAACTATATCTTCAGAAAAAGCAAGTGTCTTCTATTTCAAATGCATTTTTTCTGTAATTTAAGGTCGATATCAAAGTCAATTTGATATCTTTTGTATGAAATGCCTGTGATTGGGATGCTTTGGTGCCTAAGACATTTAACTGGCTTTTAACACGGGTTTCTTTACTTTTGGCCAATTAACTTTCATCAAAATAAATGTGTGTCAATTTAAATGTAAGTTACCTCGATTCTGCGGTTTTTGTCGTTGTTATTAAATCTATATACCATTCTGACTCAGTCTCATGATTGAGTTTAAATCAAATTGTATTTCTATTTACATCAAGTTCCTTTGAGAAAAATGAAAAGAGAAAATAAAATAAAAGATAAATTGTTCTAGAATCATGCCCGACACGATGACATTTACATGGTTTGTGTCTCAGTTTAGAAGAACACATTTGTTATCTGAAAAAAATTACGTTTGAATTATTAAAATGTTGCGGCAGATGTGCTCGCTGGTTTGCTGTTTAAATCTAAAGCAAAAACTTGAATGCTGACATTTTTTGTCTTGTTCATGATGATCTTCCTAGGATTTCTCACAAGTCATGAATTGTGTACTAAGAAGATGTAAGGTAAACAGTACCGCTTTTTATTAAGAGAAAACTGCCTCACAGTTTACATCGGTGGGTTGTGATAATTTTGGAACTTCTGACAAATCACGAATCTAGACAACTTACTTTTTCGCACAATTTTGCATCAGCTAAGTGGTTGTTTTTTTGCTAAAAACATCGCAGTTCCTCACTTCGACGAGAATTTAAGAGAAAGCGCTGAGCACTTTAGAGTAATCATTCATTTGAAAGACAAATTGATACGATTTCTTTATTCACCTCGGTTTCCTTCTAAATTCGAATTTCATTTTTCTTCATCTTACCCCGAAATTCATGTCGGACTTTGTTGAATTAAAATGTTAAAATTGTCGTGACATTTTTCTCCGATAATAGTCAGTTTCCTATGATAATATCACTACAACAATAGACTGTAACAAGGCCCACTTGAGGGAAATTACTTGCAAGCAAATTGAATAACACGACTTCTGACAGTGTAGTTATCTAGTTGGTCCTTACTGGTGAAAAGTGAAATGCGCATATGCGTGTCGAAGGGATGAATAACGCCCTTAGTAACACTCTCGTATCAGGACATTCTGTGAGAAATTACATGAAACACGCAACGAAAATTAACACGTTCGACTGATTCAGTTTGTTTATGTAATTGATCGCTGAGAGATATTTGTTTTTAAAAATATCAAATTATACGTAATCTTGATGGATTATCGTGGTTATCATAACTTATCGACCATTTTCGACTTGTCGTATGCCACGTTCCAAGAGTGGGGCTTTTTGTTCATTCTTACTTAATTTGAATGAACGGAAAAACAGTTCTAGGTAAATTATAATTAGTTCCATATGAATGGAAGGAGAGTGAAGTTAGTGAGCTGAATCCCGGATCAAAAGCTCAGGGTTAAGATCAAGCTCCAGTCGGGTAAATGTATTCTTTTCCTGGGTGAGACACTCCACAATACATCTCTACACCCATTATTACAAATGAGTTTTGGGAACTTTCACGGAACTCCAATGTGTTTAAGGGAGGGGTGCTCATCTGTAATTGATCATTTTTCAGTCGGGAGGTGTGGGAAGTAATTCTCCTGATCGGTCCATGCCAACGAAAGCTGGATAAGCTCCGGCAAGTAGGGATAATAAGGCTTTTTATAGAAATGGCTGCACGCAAGCTTACATCGATAAAGACAAATATGGTCATTCGAAAATAAGCCGGACTATACTGATAAACATGAACATATAAATAACAAGTACCCCATCCCTTCAGTTCATCTTGAGGTGCACTTTATTCGCATGGTACAAGCCTGTTTGGTTGACACTGTTTTGTGCTAAGAAGACTGAATAAGCGGTTGGATTCATTTTTAGCCATGAGACCGAAGCGAAAAAAAAAAAGAGGGAAAGTAAGTGAGAAAGAGAAATGGTAGGACATGTACGTTTGAGACGGATTGAGACATAATTCATACCGATACAACTTTTTAGAGAAAAAAGTACTGAATGTTAATATTTCATGCATGCCATAAATTTTTTTGTTTTTGTTTATGTAGTCTGGTGACTATGCAGAAAATGAGAGAGAAACACTCCACACTTTATCCAGAAAAGGAAATACCGAAGAACTCAGAGCATTCCTTCAGCAGAATGAAGGTAAATGAGACGTCAGATATCAAAAGAGGATACAAATTCTTCTTGTTCTACCATCTCATTCGTCTAGGCCGATTTTTGCTTAGACAATAGTTACAATTCCATCAATTTCTGAACTATAGGATTAGAAAGACGAAATATCAAACCCGAATTTACTCATTTGAATATGTTATCTCCCAATGATCTGATTGTTAATTCTCCCCTCTAAGTTGCCACATATTTCCTTGTACATTAGCTTCGAAGATTTGTTGTTAAGTCATTGAAGAGAACAACTTCCACCTGATAAGTTTGAGTATTCTCATTACCCGTTTGCTGGATAATGTGAGGATATTACAGGGAGAATTTACATGGTAATCATTAAATAGAGTTAAAGGGTGAAAGGAAAATTTGAGACTGCACTACGATAATCACTAAAAACAGAGAAAGGTGACGATATCTAAACTTGATGCAAGAAATAACTAAGAGCTTCTTACTCTTTTCTCGGTTCGTTGACCTGGTTTACGAAAAACGTGGGGGTGAACGATTGCGCCTCTCTCTTTGTAGATTGATAGAATTAGTTACATGATATAATAAATTTGTTTGAAAATCGTATTCTTTTCTTTCGACAGATATCGACAAAAAGGACAGTTATGGTAAAACAGCCTTGCACTGCGCAATATCAGCGGGACAAGTCAATACTGTAAAGTTTCTCCTCCACAACCATGCAAACCCAAACCTCAAGGACCACAGAGAAGAGGCAGCACTTCACACCGCAGTGCGTACCGGGAACGTGGAAATGGTTGAGGTAAATTTATGGACATCGCTGGTTAGGTTTGCGCATGCCCAGATTTAAACGGAAAACATTTCTGGTGTGCAGGCTGGTATCAATGCGGATTCATCTCCAGTTTCCTATTTCACACAACTTCTTAGTTGTGAATGTTCGGCAAATATTGTTGGAGTGCAAAATCTCAAGGCTCAGTCTTCAGCATCTTTTTCAGTGTTACTAGCATTGACGTCGTAAGTTGTGGTGTGGTTGATCGGTGTTGTGTGTTTAGTACCATAACCATCTTTTGAGACGGGTTTTCATCCACATCTCACCTAGTTTTGTAGCTTTCTGGCTCTTTTACTCTATATAACCGATTGATGTTCTTCATGTTTTCCAAGGCTTTGCTAAACCACAAGACCACCAATGTTAACATTGAAGGACGCGGCAAGTACACTCCGCTGCATAATGCCGCTCATTTGGAACACCGAAACGCGCTTGAAATTTGCCAAAAGCTGGTAAGAAAAGCATTAATTATCAACGTTTACCAGTGCTAAAGCAACGGTGTTAGTCACACTTGGTATCCTAATGGATAGGGCAGTGGACGCTGCTTAGCGCTCTTGGGAGTGACACTTTATTCCCAAAGAGTCTCTCTTCACAAGCTGTCAAACTGTCAAAGAAAGTTAACGAACTTTTACGCTTGTCTTGCATGTGATGGTCTAGCAATTCACCAAATTGTCTCATTTAGCAGGAATAAGGAGAAGCTCCTAAAAAAATGAATTTCTTGGCTCGTAACAGTGAAGCAATCTTAATTTCCGTCGCAACCAAACTTTTCCTCTCCTCAGCTGGACTGTGGGGCTAAAGTTACGGCAAGGGCAATTGATCAAATGACACCACTCAGTGTAGCTGCCCAGAAGGGATCAGCGGATATTATGGCCTTGTTCTTCAAAAAATGTAAGAGATGATCAGCTTTTTCCGTGGTCGTTGAGGTCTAAGAGGGGCTGGGTTAAATTGTCTTCTGTTTCAGCAGAGAGAAGACACTGTTTGAAAACTTTTTTTCTACTGTTTACTAGTTCTGCCGTTATTGTATTATATGTATAATTCAAGGTCGGGTCGTAGGTTCCTTCCTTTTCTTTTCGTTAGGTGCTTTTTCATCATTTACGGATACTTCCTACGGGTATATGGCTAGACGTTTTTTCTCATCTATTTGTGGCGATTTCTGCGTCATAGGTCACGAAGTCCAGAGGGGTACAAAACAGAAGCTGGACCTTCTTTATGGCGTGGACTCTGAAGGAAGCTCTCTACTGCATCTTGCTATAGACAGCGGTGTTTTAAAGGTATAGTAAAACAAGCTAACAGAGTTTGAAGCACGTGAGAGTTGGATGGGTTCCAAACATGTGCCCACCGATACATAAACAGAGAATAATTTTCTTTGCATTTTTAGGCTGTTAAACTTTGCTTGGACCATGGTTGCTCTGTGACAGCTGTCAAGGTGAGCAGTCACTTTATTTTAATTATGATAAAGGCATGCCAATTTGTTAACAAATGGCCCCCTCTTTTTGAAAAGGGGAAGACGATTTCAAATCTACCCCCGTCCCCTTAGGTATGAAAGAAACCTCGTTCCCAGGACCTTTTTCCAATTTTCCTTAGTTGGGGATGGCCCTGGGAAAAGGCCCTGGGAACGAGGTTGGTCTAAGAGCCCTTTGTATAATAAGAAATTCAACATTTTTCACAAAGTAGCCTAATATCATAATACAGTCCAGCTCCCTTTTGCTCTGTGGAAGACAAACATATGCGCCAGAATATAATACCTGACTCTTAAGTTAAAGGTAATTTTGATTTTATCAACTGAGTTGATAAATGTAAATTAGCCAACGTTTCAACCGTCAGCGCTTTGTCAGAGCGAATGGAAAGGCTACCGCTCGAAACTTTAGCTTTAAAACTCTACGGTGGCCAATGTATATTGGCCATTTCAAAAACGAGTGGGGGAGTATGTCGAGTTCGTCGCGCAAGGTTGTCTGGGATCGTTACTCGGGACGCAATTCTTCGTTTACTTCAGATTTGTGTCCCGAGTAACGATCTCAGACAAACTTTCGCGGCGAGCCCGACCCACTCCCCCACTCGTTTTTGAAGTGGGGAATTATCAACTCAGTCGATAAAACTAAAATTACCTTGTTATACTCCCCCACTTACGCAGCATCACAGTTTCTTTAGAAACTTACCCCCTTTATCATATTAAAGACCACGTATCTTAGTTTCAGTTGAGGATTCAATATTTTTGCCTTTAGCTTTTACCTATCAATTTTCTGTCCTGAATAGAAGGGCTTTTTCCTAAAAGAGTCATTTTTCTCCCTCAGCGGTTAAATGGTGGCACTCCTATCCATTTGGCATGCCGTCTCGGTGCGCCAATGATTCTTCAGTGTTTATACGAACATGATCCAGCGGCTTTCCAACACGCTTTGTTGGACAAAGAGTTCATGACACCTCTACACAGGTAAAAGCTTGGAATGCCTTGACGTAATTATTTTTAAGTCTAAAAAAGGGCGTTATATATAACAGAAACAAAACTGTTCGAAAGTAAAATTTTTATCAAGACTTCAATTCGCAATACATTTTTTTACCCTCCATCAAAATATCAGCTCCATTGCCGTGGTATAGACATGAGTCGTAAAACTCCATGTGTATCAGAGTCCAGTCCTTGGTAGCTTGTTCTAGGCGTCCAGTTAGGAGTAAACTGTGTGATGGTAGCAGAGGGGTGAAAAAAATTAGGAAAGTTGAGTTCGAATTGTAACCCGACCCAGGCCTCCCTCGTTACTATCGCGCCGGTTACTCTTTCGCTTTGTTTTACTAACTGACGCCTGGAGCAGGCTAAGTCCTTGGTGATTCGGTTCACGTGCAATCCAACCTGGACGAATTCTAGCGTTTTTAAAGAAAGTAAATAGTCGAGCCATTTAAAAACTAGCAATATCATCATCCAACTATCACTGCTAATGGCAGAATATGCAGGCATGAAGGACTCAACTTTTCATGATAATTCAGTTTCTGGGGCGTGGCCTGGTTCATAAAGTCCAGATTGAGTTTGACCAGTTGGAGATATTGCCAGCAACCTTTTTTTAATGGTCTTCCCTGGCTCTTAAACCAGCAATATTCCTTTCCTTAAAGAAAGTCTGAAAAGCTAGGTTCCAGTTTTAGCCATGGCTTTTTGGTTGAGTTATCTAAAACTCAGTAATTCATAAAGCTTTTTAAATATTTTGAGTTTGGGATTTCCATGTTACTGTAACCTGACCACCCCCTAAATTTTCCTATAGGTGTGCCATGTATAATCATATCAGTGTTGTCCAGTTTCTCGTAGATCACGTAAGTACAAATTAATGATGTTTCTTTTTAAAACCGCTATTTTGGTTCTAACTCGTGTTACCTACAAACATTATTTAAAGAGCGTTTGCCGGGTACGATGAAATCCCCGTAAAAAGTACATCTCATGCAATAATCTTCTTACTGAGTATTCAACAAAAAGTTTCGACTCTGTGGTTGCTTCATCTGCGATTGGTTTTCAGTTCCATAAAATTGAAGAAAGCTGGATGAAAGGTTGTTGACATGTGTTAGTGAAGTTGATGTTGATGTTATTGACATGTGTTAGTGAAGTTTGAAGTTGATGTAAATAAGTATAGACCGTATTGTACCACCGCTATCAACAATTTTAAAATTGTCTTTTATCCGATCTGGCTCCACACTTCTTTATCAAAATATGTTCCTCTGCAGGGGGTAGATCTAAACCCTCGTGATCGCGAGAAATGCACCCCTCTACTGTTAGCAGCAGCTCATGGTTGTTCAGCAGTTGTCTCACTGCTATTAGAAAGTGGAGCGGACGTTACTTCCGAGGATGACAAAAAACGAACCGCGCTGCACTGGGCAGTAGGACAGGACAGAACTATTGAACGACTTCTGAAGGTATGACGTAATGATCCCCGCCGGGACCCGAACTGGAAAACCCGATTCCAATATTAGAACATTAACTATTGTTGCTTTACTTTTTGTAAAGAGAGGATCAGCTCTGATCCTTTTTTAAAGTTGTCTGACTTATTTAACATGTTTTACAGGATACACGGGTGCAAGAACTACAACTCGTTAATCAACAGGACATCACAGGGGCCACAGCTCTCCATTATGCTGCCCAAGGAGGTTTCCTAAAGGTCAGTTCTCATGGTCCAACTTGGCGTGAAGAGAAATCTTAGTAGGTCTTCTGATGAAATCCTTACTTTTATTCTGCCTTGTTCTTGTAAATTGCTTTATACTATTAGTGGTTCCACAAAAAATTTGAGACAGAATTAGCTTTGAGAGAAGGCGGCAAATCTAGGGTTCGCACCCTTTCGAAAGAGCGAATTCACTAAATCCTTATCTTTACACGACTTTTCCCGGACCTTTTTTCATAACTTCCCAGAAGGTAATTTCAAAGTAATTATAAACAACGACTTGATGAGTAAAAGGGGTAAGTTTCTTAAGAAACCGTGGTGTTGGGTCGGTGGGTGTACTACAAGATGATTTGTTTTATCAACTGGGTTGATAATGTAAAGTGACTACTATAAAGAGTTCTTAAAGATGATATTTTGAGCGTCAGCCCATTTGCTCTGACTTCTTCTCAAAACCTGGAAAATGATGACCAGTAACTCCGCTGACTTTCCAGATGTCCCCTGATACTCATGAATCTTGAAATCGCGTCACCGGCTCGTGTATTTCTTTCAATTTAATTGATATGAAAAGGAACATCAACTGATGATTGATTAGTTCATGTTAATTTATCGGTTATGTAGAAATTTTGCATTTGGAGCTACTTGGATAATCAATTTTTCTATGCCACACACTCAAATAAACTATCAGTAATTTTTCACTAATTTCTCGGCTTTTCTCTCTTTTTTCTTTTTTTTTTTTTCTTATTCAGAGTGTACTCTTACTTCTAAAGAACGGAACTGATGCGAGTTTGAAGAATAATAAACTTGAAACTCCTCTTCACTTAGCGGCCAGGTATAGACGAGATATGTTTTAAAGTCTGTTAACGGCAATTTGAAACTAAATGCTATAAATGTGGTTCGGAATTAAATCACTTTTGCTATACTTAATTAGCGGTGGAAACCAACCATTGAACCAATCAGATAGCAGTCAAAAACAATCAGAAACCGGGTGTTCTTTAAACTTGCGGGTATAAAAGGACTTTCCAAAGAAAAATTTCATACCTCTAAACCGCGCACGTAGCCAATCATCAGTCAAACTCAGACCATACACGCCGAGTCCGGTGCCCTGACAGAACTATGTTTAGGTAACTGTCGAGTACAACAACTTTAAAATATATCTGAAACAGGTCAATACCTTTTCATGAGTTGTTCATTGTTAATTTTTGTTTAGTCATGGCTGGCTACCGATCGTCAAGAAGTTGATGGAGGGTCGACAGACACGTTTAATGAATGTGGGCAACTTAAACGACCATACCCCTCTCCATTTGGCTGCTTCTAACGGCCAGGACAAGGTCGTCAAGTTCCTTTTGGACAGAGGAGCTACAATTGAAAGGTAACTACTGATAAACGAAGTGATTCCCTCATGTAACCATACATTAGCATGCAAGAAATCGACCAAGGTGAGGTAGACAAGGGTTCTTATTTCATGCACTAAAATTTTCGAAACGAATGATAATACATGTATTTTAACACGGCTGCTTTCATTTCTCAGGCGTAAACATTTGTTTCTCTTATTTTCTAAAAGAGAAAAAAAGATTTATTTGTATCGAAGTGTTCTCAGGACTCGTCTAATTTCTAACTTTTAAATAAGAAGCTATCTCACCGATAAAACAATCTAGCAAGCACGTGGAACATGCTTACACCCATATTAATCAACGTATTGGAAGTGAAGTAAATTTTTCTTGAGACAAGATGGGAAACTATGCGGCCCTAGATTAAAAGAGGTCTTGCCTAGTTTATGAACAGTAACCGCAAAAAAATTGTTCCATAATTTGATTGTTGTTGTTCATTTTACTAAGGGATACAGACGGCCGGACACCTCTACATTTCGCCGCAGCAAAAGGATCGCTGAAAAGTGTTCAATTGATCTGCTCTTCGAGTCCGAACTTTATTAATGTCGAAGACAACCCTGACCAGGTGAGAAAATCTCTTAAGAAAGCGTAAAATTAAATCGAGAGCCCAAGCCATTTTTCTTTGATTTGAACGTAGCTCCCCGGCCGCTTTACAAAACTGGCTTTTTGTGTCCCACAAAAGGTCTCTTTCGTGTAACCGTGCGTCAACCAGATTTCGGACATTGCGCGGAAAACTAGTTCTTGCGAATTTTGTTTTTGAAGAATAAATGTTTGTGGCAAAAGTGAAACAGTTGTCTCGACCCTGTGCATGAGCTTTAGCTGTTATCGAGTACGGATACACATGCAAAATCCTGAATACATTTACGATATTGTTAAGAAATAAAATGTCTAAAACATTTGGCAGGGAGAATCTTATCATATTAATCTCCCTCTTCACTCCTTGTTAGGACACTGCTTTGCACCTGGCCGCCAAAAATGGACATGCAGCCATAGTGACGTATCTCCTATCCCATGATTCTCAAAATGTAACGTATAACGCTTATAACCAGAATGCATTGGATGTTGCGATAGAGGCTGGAAAAGAACCAGTCGTGACATGCATTGCAGACCATTTACGGTGAGACAACGTAATCATTGATAAGAGATTGGATTAATTGATTGACTCCCTTTAAAATTTATCAATATCATTTTGTAGAAGGACTTCGTGTGTACACGTGAAAAGTATTGAATTGAATTTTCTGAGTTGAAGTAGGCACTTGTTCTCAGCAACAGCACTCGGGAAATTCGGGAACTTATGGGGCGATACACCAGCCCTCTGATGAAACATCAAAGAGGCTCCTTGCGGGGAACGGAAAAGATTGGTGAAAGCGTTTCATATAAACTCCATTCTCCTCAAATTTATCAAGTGTATTTTGCCCAGGAACCAGTAATACTTAACGATAAGGATAGAATGAGTAAGATGATCATCCAAATGCCTTTACTATTTTTAGGTGGAGGGAATTGTGTCATAGAGTTGAAGAAGGCTTTACTCAACTACAGAGCCTTATTATGAAGATGCCATTGGCTGCGGAGGTCGGTTTCAGCTCTAATTCAACCTTTTATCAAAAATTCGCAGTGCCTGAGTTGTTCAAAAATGATTATAAACATGCATGCAACGAAGACTGAAGATTTGAATGACGAGAATAAAAGGATACTGTCTCTACACTTTTGAGTAACTTTCTTCCAGACCAGTGGATTCCATTAACTCGTGTTTACTTTTCCTTTTTAAAGGGGAATTTTCCCTGAGATTTAGAACGAAAACTTTACTAATTTGCCGGAGAAAAAGTGTTGTTTAAAGGGCAAAAGGCTGTTTGAAATTCCAAAAAAGCTAAAATTAGCGAGAAAATCTGAGCTAGTGGCGGTGAGATTTATCATTCCCCATAAATATTGCAAGCAAGTCATGAAAATAAAGGGAATATCTTGTAGATAGAAAAACAAAAGTGGTAAATTTTTCCGGGTTTGGTCGTAGAAGAAATAATTAAAAGATGTTATTCGATTTTTGAACTAACGCGAGAAAATGGAAGTTCTGAGTCAAAAGGTGATATTCCTTTTTGTTTTTTTAGAAATTTCTTGATAAATGTGTTGAGGAATCAGGAGATAAAGAAAAAAGTGAAGATTATTCGGTAAGTATTTCCGCCTATGGCAAAATGATCCGCTCTCGATGTGCCATATGAAGAGATTTATAATCTCTCGGTCATATGCAATGTGTTTCAAAAATTTTAGTAAAATTGCAAATTGGCCGAGTTTGATTCAGTTATTCATGGATTTTTATACGTTTCCGTGTATGTATTATAGAGCCTATAATGGTTCCTCTGATGTCTCTGAGTGATAGCATTTTTTTTTATCTTATTACCTAGATAACGTACGACTTTATGTTGCTACAAGGCATGCCGGACCTCAGGAAACACGATCCCAAGAAGTATCTGGACAGCCTTCATGTAGGCTTCAAACATCTGATTGAAAAGAATCTTGCATGTTCCGGCACTATGTTACTATTGTTGTTGTTTATTTGCATGTTCACTATGTTACTGTTGTCGTTGTTTACTTGCGTGTTGACTAGCTATGTTATTGTTGTTTATGAGCACGATCCTTCGCAGTAAAGCACTATTTGAGCAATAGTGAAAATCAGACCTGAAAAAAATTTCAGGCCTGTACGGGATTCGAACCACTGACCTCTGCGATACTAGTGCAGCGCTCTACCAATTGAGCTAACAAGCCAACTGGGAGCAGGCCATCAAATTAATTCGATATAAACCCGTAGATGATAAATCAAACAACAACAAACATATGAAACATATGTGTGAACTGCGGTTATGAGACGTATATGAGCACGATCCTTCGCAGTAAAGCACTATTTGAGCAATAGTGAAAATCAGACCTGAAAAAAAAAATTTCAGGCCTGTACGGGATTCGAACCACTGACCTCTGCGATACTAGTGCAGCGCTCTACCAATTGAGCTAACAAGCCAACTGGGAGCAGGCCATCAAATTAATTCGATATAAACCCGTAGATGATAAATCAAACAACAACAAACATATGAAACATATGTGTGAACTGCGGTTATGAGACGTATATGAGCACGATCCTTCGCAGTAAAGCACTATTTGAGCAATAGTGAAAATCAGACCTGAAAAGAATTTCAGGCCTGTACGGGTTGTTAGCTCAATTGGTAGAGCGCTGCACTAGTATCGCAGAGGTCAGTGGTTCGAATCCCGTACAGGCCTGAAATTTTTTTCAGGTCTGATTTTCACTATTGCTCAAATAGTGCTTTACTGCGAAGGATCGTGCTCATATACGTCTCATAACCGCAGTTCACACATATGTTTCATATGTTTGTTGTTTATTGTTGTTGTTGTTTACTTGCATGTTCACTATGTTAGCATTGTTGATGTTTACTTGCATGTTCACTGTGTTTTTATTGTTGATATTTACTTGCATGTTCACTATGTTGTTGTTGTTGTTGTTTACTTGAGAGAAATGTTTTAAGACCTCTGGTTTAGTGCGTTGTCTGCGTTACAATCTGGACTCCCATCCCTCACCTCTTTTTCTACAATTATTATGAAGACTTTTAGTTTTAGCCTAAGCTTTTATTTCTGTACAAACACATTCTTGGAGATTTGATTGGGTTTAATTGTGTTACTGTTGTCTTTTAGACAATGGTGAAGTACAAACGAGTCAACTGTTTATCACATCCTGTAACAGGAGCGATCATGAACATAAAGTGGTAAGACTCCTAAATTCCTAAATTCAACTGAAAAGGTGGAGAGGAGGCTTCTGCCATAAGTTCAACAGTATAGAGGGAATAGGAAAATATGTCTAACCCCACGAAGGGATGCTGGTCAATCGCAGCCTCTCACGCCTTCATGAGAAATTTGTCGAGTTTCCCTGTAGCTGTTGCCCATGTATACTCTTGAAAGAGGAGGTGCCCTGGGAAAATAAACTATCTTGTTCACGAACACAACACGAGTGCCATGACCAGAGCTTAAATACGGACCTCCTGACGCAAACACCAGTGAGCTAAACATTAGACCACTGCATTTGCCTCTAAAAAGATAAATTGTGAATAAAAATCTTTCAATAATTTCCTTTTAGGAGGAGTGTGGGATGGAAAGCCTATACAATGAACCTAGGATTCTACATTTTGTTCTTAGTCATGCTGACCATAATGACTGTTTTACTTGAAGACGAAGAAAAGGCAACTTCTCTTCTTGACATTCCACGCTTCACAATTGTAGTCATGAGTCTGTTCCATCTGTTGAAAGAAATATTCCAAATATGGGACGAGGTAAGGCTAAAAGGAATAATGGTAACTTCTGAAAATGACATCAAGAGAAGATTAACAGTGGCTTTGAACTTCTACCTCCGGTTAGTTTAGCTTTCAGGGGTCATTGAAATCGAAAAGGCGGTTATCGGAGAGATGAGGGTTATTACATGAAGGGGGTGGGGGCCTATATATATATATATATATATATATATATATATATATATATTGTGGGAGGAAAAAGACAAGTAAACTACAAGTTCATCCCTACAAGCCTGTTTCGTGGTCGCCCACTCATCAGGGGATTAATCCCTGATGAGTGGGCGACCACGAAACAGGCTTGTAGGGATGAACTTGTTGTTTACTTGTCTTTTTCCTCCCACAATATATACTTCGCTCTACTTCTATGTATTGAGCACTGTTCTACGAAAATCAAGTCACACTTATATATATATATATATATATATATATATATATATATAATGAGAGAAGAGAAGTTATGAGAAAGAGGGAGGAATATAAGTTATTAATCAAAACTGGATCATTGGATAATGCAATTGAAGACTTTTTGCTGGCTAAGCCATTATGGTATATGAGCCAATATACCATAATCTAATATCTGTACATTGTAACATCCGGTTTCTTCTTACAAAATAAAGTCGAGAAGATTTGTCTAATATCTTGGGGGCGTTTTTTTTTTTTAATAAAATAATTATTCCACTCGTGCTTGTTGGATATGAGATGATTATGGCCAACTCGGCGCTACGCGCCTCGTTGGTTATCTATCATCTCATATCCAACGCGCACTCGTGGAATAATTGTTAATTATAGAGAGGGGGCCGGGTTAGCAACGGGCAATCTCGTAACCAGATCCTACCTAACTGTACCGCTTGGCTGTGGGAGGTCTGGGTGCCAGACTTATCAAGGGCTTATCAAAGAGGGAGAAGGGTCGAGTTTATAAAGAACTGGAAACAATCACAGCTGCACCGAACAGATTGATATTTCCCAAATCTATACTTCACGTTTGCCAGCTATGTTTCCTTTATTTTTTTTGTGCAGGAAAATAGACAGAAGCTTTAAATTTTTCAAGTACAGAATGTTTTTGTTATCAGTACATCTCCCTTAAAACAAAACAACTGCAAGTATATTTTCTGTCTCCTTCAGAAATTCAAGTACTTGTTGAAGATAGATAACTGGATGGAGTGGTTTTTGTACATGACAAGTCTTGTCTATATGTTCCAATACAGTGGAAAAATGGATCCCAACACTGCAAAAGATCATTATTCGTACAGCCTGAAGGCAGTCGCTGCTACGGCCATATTTATCGCTTGGGTTATATTTGTGCTTTATTTAAGAAGGTAACTACTTGTCTTACTCAGAAACCCCAATTTAAATTGACTTATTTTGATAGAAGTAAATAGAAAAATGTGTTAAATTTGTTGAAATGATGCTTAAGCCTCCCGCTTACGGAAAGAGCTAGGAACTTCAAAATATTCTTCCGCACAATCGTTTTATTACTTCTTATCTAAACCTGCAGGTTTAGACGGTATGACGTTGTAGTCTTAACCTTGAAAAAAATCCCCCAAAGACTTTCAGGGAAAACATTGTATATAATTCCTGAACCAAATTTGTGTATTTCTGTGGGAAAAGGTTGCTCGACAAAGTTTCGTTGTCTCTCTAATTTATCTTTTTGTCTTCATTCTGCTTTCAGGTTCTCGACGTTTGGTATTTATATAATAATGATGACAAATATTATCAAAACGTTAGTTAAGGTAAGAACTTTATATTAAAATGTTTCTATTTTTTGGACGATATTTCTTGAACTGAAGCAGTGTATTTTTTGATACCTCTTTAATGGACTTTCATTTCTTCTCCCTAGATCATTATCTTGTTCATTCCCTTTGTAATTGCTTTTGGCATTCCTTTTTTTCTTCTGTTACGAGAAAGATTTAAGGTGAGTTATTTGCTCGACACTCTGATTACTTAAATCGCCTTTAGTGAAACAATGAAATAAAACAATGGCTAAGCCTGTTAGTTCTTTTTGAGGAAACCTGGATTAACCAGTACACATTTGTCCCTTAATCTGCCTTTCTGTGTGTCTGATTTTGTTTGTGTTAAAGGAGTGTTTATTTTACATCTAACTATCCGTCTGAACGGCTCCTTGATCTAACTGACTTTCAGTTTCTTTATCGTTCTCATTGTTTGTGTTTCATCTTAATGGAAAGTTCACCAATTTTCAACGAGTTTATTTAACCAAAACCAGATTTATTCGAATTTTTCCCTTTTCATGTCCTAATGATCACATCCAATATATCATTAATTTCAGGATGAATCAAACGAAGCAACGCAATACTTATTTGACCGTCTTCCTTACTCGTTGTTCACAACTTTCATGTTGATTCTTGGTGAAATGAAATACCCGCATACCGTGTTCAAGTATCAACCGATACCCTACCCGTGGATAAGTTATGTTGTGTACATCATCTTCTGTGTCTGTATGCCAATCATTATCAAGAACCTCTTAGTAAGTTCCTAAGTACTGAGTGTGTAATAAATCATTGGGCAGAATGCTTATTGTTCTCGCGCGATTTACTGGTTGATTTTGATCGGACGACATTTTGCCCTCTTTATTCCACAGGGAATATTGCTCTAGCTCATTTACTTTTTAAAACGGAATTTAGAAACAAAGGCCTCGCAAGTTATTGTTTATGCTATTGTTTCTTTTTTATGTACTCTAGTTAAAGTAAAAGGATGCAATATCTAGATAATTCTTCCAATTTGGCATAATAGATAGCTGTGGATAGGATAACGGGACTTAACAACATAAATACGTTGCTTGTTTGTTTTCGTCTGCATTCCCTCATCAAGGTGTCCTGCAGTTGTAGAGGAACGTTTAAAAGTTAACTAACTCATTTTTTCTCTTCTTCAAATATGTTTTATGTGGGCTTATAACAAATGGATAACACTAATGAAAAAGAGAAGTCGCCGCATTTGTTTGATATACATTTGTTATAATGTACCCTACTCACGAGGTCCAGCGTTAATATTCGCCGTACTAGTTATACGTAAAAATCATGTGCAGCAATGATGCACAATGCAATGCTATACAGAATTGCCATTAGGCAACCTAGTGAAAGAAAATCAACGGCATATTTTTGGCACGGTAAGGGAAACTGGAATATCTTTGCTTAGTTTCGACCTAGTTTAGACGTATTCTAGATCGAAAACATTCCCTCATCCTCTAGATCGGTCTATCGGTTGGTGACGTTAATAGGATTCTACAATCTGCAAAAATGGAACAGCATGGAATGCAGGTTGGTGCAAAATTGTGACGTTTCAGTATCAAATTTGCACCCATTGGTTGGGAAGACTTCAGCCTGTACAGTTTTTTCAATAGCATATACTTTAATTTTCAATCAGTTTAAATATTAGCAATGCTATTCGACGACGTGGTCTGGCAATGGCAATTAAATCTTGGTTAAAAAATGACCGAGTTTTTTTTTTAATTTTTGAAATTTAGCTGTATTAATTGGCACAGTACTTTTTGGCCGAAAATAGCATCAGAATCGAGAGAGATCAATAAACAGATTGTTTCATCGCAGAAGCACTGATGTTTTCCCCCGAAATTGTCCATAACAATTACACCTGAAAACTTAGAAGTGATGAGATTTGAACAGATAAATCGAAAATATCAACTTAACGAATTAAATTTACATATATCATTGCACTTTCGAATGCAACTGTGACCTTACTCAACATAACTATACAAATATTTCATTTGGGGTCTGACTCTATTGCTTATTCCTTTAAGGTTGAATTGCTTCTAGAATTAGAGAGAGCCACACCCAGGAAAGTTCTTAGAAAGATCTATGTCGCATTTTGTGTGGAATACCCCAACAAAAAGCGTACATGGAGACAAAAGGTGAGTTTGTCTTTAAGTAGATATATAACCATGTATTAGAGAAACGTAGAGAGGGTTTGTTTTTCAAGCCTAGAGCTTGTCACTAACAGAGTTAACTCCGATTTCCGTATTATCACCCTACTTTGGTGGTTTCATGGCAGGCTCCCGCAACAATCCCCTCCCCCCCCCCCCGTTGGCAATTCATCCATTGTTCTTTTTGTTCGTGGTGACAGTGACAGTGACAGCCATTGTGCTCCTCGATGGATGTCAGTTTTATCGCTCAGTGAAATGGCTATGATTTGAATTCCGACCTCTAGATAGGGAGTAAAATACGTTAATTATTAGGGCAACGCGTCCCTCTCATAGTTACAACGTGCTTTCAAACTCGTTTTTCAACAGTTTTACACCAAGTTGTTATGCACGGCTAGCAGCAAATATTTCTGAGGGAAGAATGAAATAATCCTTGGTGACTTTCTTGCTAATCATAAAACATTATTTATGTTTTTGTGCACAGTTGGTAGAATTTGGTTCGCCCAAGAGACACACAGCAAATCAACAGACTTATGTCAATCCCGCTCTGGTTCAGATCAGTGACAAAGTTACTAAACTAGCGGAAAAAGTTGATCAACAAGAGGACAAGTTAGTTATGCTCAAATGTATTTTCTTTCTTGCTTCTTTTAAATTGCTCTATCTTAGCTTTGAAAGTTATCCAGAATTTCATGATTGGTGCGGCAAACCGGCGACACAATAAAAATATCAGTTTTAAAGTCATGTAAACTGGTCGCCTATTGACCACCCACGTCTTCCTGCGTCCCAGGCAGTTTGCGCGATTAGATCCTTGTGTAGTTCTCGTTTGTTGGTTTTGCCCGGGCAGCACCTTCAGTGCGAAGTTGCAGATAACAAGGCGAAGAAAAGGAAATATGAAACGAAGGAGATAATAAAGGTACCTGTTAAATCTTCTAACTGACATAAAACTGGAATTCTTACCACTTTTGTAATGCCTTTCAATTTCATTACCATGAAAACTTTGGTTAAGAATAGCTGTGTGACTCTCAACTGTAGTGGAGAAAACTCTTAAAAAGAGTGACCCACGTGCAAAGCTTATCAATTCGAAAATTTCTGGAAGAACAAAGTTTATTCGGAAGTTTAAGATAACATGACTTGCAGGAATGTAAATGAGTACGGTAAAATAAAGTTATCTCTCCCCACAGGTTACAAAATATTATCCGTTTGCTGGGAAGACTTGATCAAAGATTGACCGAAATGTCTCCGGCTGGAAAACCATCAACTTCCGCTACAGATGAAAAGCCAGCTCTCGCGAGAGAGACTCCGGTTTGACAGATTTTTACCGTGTTGTTTTTAAGATTGGTAGCGAATGACAAGCAACCATACAACTAAAATAGAGTACACTCGCTATTTCCTCTGCTTCCGATTTAAGAGTTTTGTTTTTATTATTAATATATTTTTTAGATGGTTCCGTTCAACGGTTACACGCAGGAACGTCAATCTGCAGGAATGACGCGTAGAACGTCAATGGTAAAAACAGAAGAATTTAATTCCATGAAAAGGGAGTGAACGTGTGATATTGGATGGTGTCTTGTAGACTAAAATCACAAGTCCATATTGCACCATTCTGCTCACACGCTTTCATGGGATTGTTTCTAATTTCTCCTTTTTCGTCTTGTTCTGCTTTCATATTCTAAAGAGTAAAGGAATCCCACCGAATCACCTGACTCAGTTATATCTTGTTGTTTATTGCTCCAAAGACCTTCTGAAATACCTAAGCTACTATGCTTAGTTCCTTTTTTCAAAAACCTAACGTTTGTTTTACCGGTAAACTCATAGCTATTTTATTGCTTTTACTGGTTTGGTAACGCACCTGGGATGTTGGAGGAACTCCTTCACTTCGCTGTTGTCAACTCTCGCTTTTCACGCCTGTCTCTTAAATAAAATGGGTAGAATATCTTACTATGCGAAATTTTGTTTCAGGAGTCAACAGTTTAAGCCAAATAATCTCCGTAGCCCAGCTGATGGTGCCAGCACTGACAACTACTGAAATAGCCTAATTGTCTTGGCATGAAATTTTGGTGCAAAAACTGAAAGAACTCGTCATTCATGAACTCCGTCAGTTTGATTTCAGTGGAAGCAACTTCCAATTAAAAAAAAGTGCAGTTTAACCGATCAAGAAATGGCGCATGGAGTATCGCGGTGCCGAAGATTCATCGGAAGAATTCGGAGAGCGCTGGTTCCTTATCTTGACGAAAAGGGAACTGACTTTTACATGATGTAAACGAATCAGTCTTCGGATCCTCAAGACAGCACTAAAAAATACGTGGGAGAGAATATCATTAGGCTTAAACATAAAAAATGCAATTTTTAGGTTTCTCTTCAAATCATTGGAAATAAAAATTTAAAGAATCAATGCTGACGATGATATTATTATTACACCTATTTAGAATAAGAGAGGTTACAAATATAAGTAACCTTTTGTCAGGGGCCCCAAAGAATGGGAAACATTTATACGGAAGTTTTATAATCCTTGATATGCGAAAAAACTTGAGCCTCTTGCATGAGGGTCTCAATTTCGTGAAAAAATTTCCTTGAAAGTTAGTTTAAAAAGTTCGTGTAATATCAAGATAATGTAGCAATTCTTGTGGACCGTATTACTAGATAATGTATCGAAATTCCCGCCGGTTAGAAACATTTTGAACACTTCTTATGGTTAAAGGACAGACGAAATTCTTTTTTTTTTTTTCTCGAGATAAGTTCTTCCTTTATCTTTTTCCCTTGTTAAACACTCCCTCGAGTACCAAGTTGCGCAATCGGCCTACTCCATGACCTGTCCCAACATGAAGGGCTTCGCTATGATGACGGGCTAACGCTCGAACCGTCAGCTTAAGAAACTCCCTAGGAGTGGCCAGTTTACATTACTACTTAATAAAACCAAGTGGTCCTGTCCAAACAAGAGTTTTATTCGCACTCGCCTGAGGGAAAAACCAGAGCCAAAGTTATCACAACGACTATTTAGATTACAGGAAATATCCTTAGGCCAGTCCCCTGCCCAGTTCAAACGTCGAACTTCGCATGAGACGAACTAAATTGCAAATTCGGTCAACCCAAACAGGTAACGTTCGACTGCTGTGTCAAAAGTCGAACATAATTCATCGAACCAAATTCAGAACTGCAAAAAGGAATCTTTAGGTCAGTGGAATTTCAAATAAAGCAATTTGTAATTTTTTCATTGAGTTCAGTTCATGAAAAGACCTCGTAGCCGTTTGGAGACTATGAAAAGATCAGCGTTTGTCCGACAGTCCATCTTCGCGCGTTCTATCGGTCCGAAGCTGACGGACAGAACGTGTTAGTCGATCCAAATTCAGTCGGACGAACTCAACTGTTTCAAACGTCGAACTTAACATAAACTCAACTCTTTCGTTTTCATTCGTTTCATGTAAAGTTCAACGTTCGAAGTGGGTTTTAAGAACCAGTAAGAACTCAAATTTAAACCAAACAAACTGTCCAAAGTGGGGGAAAACGCGTGCGACCAGTGGGGATTGGTTTAACTGATTTATTTGTCCTTCATGCTTTTTTCCTCTTCAGGTGCATCCCGTGAATAGCTGAATGTTTCACGCTTCAAATGACGTGTTCGGAAACCCTAGTCCGGTTACCTAAAAGTACCTTGAGTTAGTGTTACAAGAAATAGGAAACCATGGAGAATTGATTGTAATAAATTATAATTTTAATTACAATTATAATTTTCTTTTTTTCTGTCTCTACAGTTGATCCTTGGTGTTATGTTGTCTCCAGTAACGTGATAAAAATGCGGGAAGTTTCCAGTTCCTCAAACAGTTTAATTTTCGACAAAAAAAACTTTACTTTTACAGTGTCCTAAATGCCAAACAATAAGCTTGTTTGTAATTTTTGTCCTTTATTCCACCAGCATCTTTCGAGAGGATGCTTGGAGAAAGTTAAAAGGATGTAGGATTGTTAGTGAATTCCAGAAAAAATTGCAAAAGAACTGAGTTTTTTACTGAATTTGCATTGAACGAATTTTGACTTCAATTCCACGTGGATCTTTAGTGAAGGTGTTTGGAGGAGGTCAAGAAAATTAGCAAAAAAAAAAAGGCGTGAATTATGCACGATTCCAAAAAAAGGTAAATTGAAAGCTCACGGATGATCACGGAATGAAACAAACAAAGAGTTTGCCAAACAAACAAAGAGTTTGCCGGTGGTGGAATTCATCTGAAAACAAAATTAACTGACCTACTTTCATTGAAGAACGAAGCTCAATTCAATTTGTTATTTTGTTAATTTGTAAATTCCGCCATGCATGATTTAAATGAAAATGTAAAACCAAATTCTGTTTGCTACGCTTTTGATACGACAGCGTACATCTGAGCGGAATCTCCGCTGCCAACATATGAGGGGAAAAAAAAGGAGATGAATAAAAAGAAATCCAAGAGAGTGGATGTTAGCAAAAGAGAGTTTTTAAGTGAACAAATTTCTCAGCATGAGCCTGCAAACTGGCAACAGACTCCATCTCTTGAGCCATTTTAATTAAATGCTGTAACTCTCATTAACGAGAAAATGTCAAATGCTTGCTTCTTTTCAAGTGCTGTTTCTATACTTTCACCTGTTGGATGACCTAATTTGAAGCTCGTTAATAAATTTGGGAAGAACTTATTTCTATAGACAGTAAAGCACTATTCAATGATATTTGCAACAAAGATACCAGCGGTAAACTGAATAATCTCAATGAAATTATATTGGGTGTCAGCGTTATCGCTAGCGTATTTAATCATATTTTTGGTTCTACAAGCAAATGCTAAAGGTATGTCTTATACTTGAACTAAACTGTGGTCAGTTTAGTTTGCTACGTCTGTCAAATGACGAATAAGTGTCAGTGGCAAAATGTTTATCGTGACTACATCACATTCTAGAAGATAACAAAAGCTGATGCATTCCATAGCTGGCAAAAATAAATAGTAAGAAATTGTCTAAGTTTTACTAATGAGGCACTCAAAACTTGAATCTTTACAGCTTGAGATTAAGTAGAGGAAAATCTTCTCCCTGACGCATTCATCTCACCACTGAGTTCTAAATTTCATCTCAAATAATGAAGAGGATTAATTTTTTCTTGATTTGGAAAAGCAGCGAAACTCGGCAGGTTCATGAGTTCTCACCGTTTAAAGAAAAATACCCGGTAGATCTTTTCTTACCCGCCCAAACCGCGGGGTGGGCGGCTACAAAGCTCTATTGGAGACAAAGTATTTCTTTACGTAATTTTCTGTTTTTGCCATGAAATTGAATCGATCTTTGGTTGTTGTATTTGATTTTGCTGTTATTGTATGGGATGACTGTACACAAGAGAAAACAATGTCCCATTATTTTCTCCAGTTGTACATGAATAAAACAAGGTAAAATATCAAGAAAAATATGCTTGGGGAAATCTTATATTGAAAGTCACACAATACAATCTGAGACAAAAATCCAGTCTCCTGCCGAAATTAAACACGGATCGAGGAAAGAATTAGTACTCCTATTCTAATCGACTAATTTTAAATATGACCTATCTTTGTAAGTGGTATCTTTTGGAAGTTTTGTAGCATAAGAAATGTAGTTTTTACCGTGATATGAATTAATAAAGACTATTATCATGTGACCCCTGGTCCGGCTGCGTTCGCACAATCTCATAGAAAACTTGACGTATGCAGGGCCGGACGGGTTGAAGTATGCCTGTCCCGTAAAAGCCGTCCAGCCCTGCTGCCCTAGCGTCGCTTTGTTGCAAACACTTAAAGGAATTGGAGGTTTCTTGTTCTGATGTGAAAAAAATTAAAGAGAAAGTTTTCATTGCATTGCAGTTACTTTTTGTGCTCGTGTGGCTGCATGTGCCCGTCTATCGCGCCATATTTAGCTTGAAATTTTCAGCACTTAGTGATAAAATGTTTATTGACTGAGTTTGGTCGGGCTGCACGGGAAAATATTTGGCTCTCGGTCGGTCAAGAGGAATGGACCTCGGTGTGCTTGGTCCGTACGGCATGACCTCAAGCCAAATATTTTCCCACACGGCCCTTCCACTCAGTCAATTAGTTCATATTATAATAATAATTATTATTAGTATAATTTCAGGGCTGAGCAAAGAGTTTCCAGCAACCTGATTGGTCGAGCGGTTCTTTATATGACGCTATATAAACCGCTCTACGCGGTTTATATAAAATGTGAAAATAAAATGTTAATAAATGTTAGTAAGTGATTTTAGAAATTTCTCTGTTGTTCAGCTCTGAAATTATACTAAAACAATTATTCGCCTCAGGTTCGGTGAATACTGTCGAATAATCCCCTCGAATTCGTCTCGGGGATTATTCGACGATATACACCTCGCCTTCGGCGAATAATTGTTGATTATTATTATTGTTATTATTATTATTATTATTATTATTATTTGTTTTTACAGTTTTTAGAGTAAGAGTGTCATTTCCCTTCTCATATATTTTTTTAATTTAATTTACTTTTATAAGGATAATTTCGATGCACGTTTTCTGAAATTCTTTCAATACGAACTAGTAGTTGCTTTCGCGATTTTCATATTCAGGTCGTTTTTGTTATCAAAGTTAGTTTGGGTCTGATACGAGTCCGATCCTAGAAAACCGAATTATTATGATTATTATTGTTGTTGTCATCATCGTTACTAACCGAAGCGTGTATCCAATAGCTTTTCTTAGATTTTTATCAGACATTTTAAGCCTTTTAACATGATTAAAAAAATATATTATTATTATTATTATTATTATTATTATTTCAGCTACAAGGCATTTGTATGAGGAAGACTTACTTCTAACATCTCATCGATACAAAGAGTTAAAGACTGGGGTACATGGACAGAAAAGGGGTTTTACACCGGGCCGAGTATGGCCTGATGGCAAGATACCTTTTGTAGTGGATAAAGATTTAGGTAAGAGTAATGATTCGAACCAGGCTGGTTAACTGCCATCTTGAAGGCAGTTTTAAACGATGCTTGAAAACAAATTGATCATTTGTTTTTCTTCATGACAATACTTGAGTTCCAAGAAATGGCCTTCCTCGGAAGGATTTTTTTCTTTGACAAAACCTGTTGAGTCCAAATTTCAGTTCGACGCGTACCAAAAACTAATTTGAAACTACACGAATGTGCCGCTACCAAATTAATTACAGCCAGTTTACTTTACTTCGGAACGACCCCAAACATAGATAGAGAAATGTTTTGTAAGCGATTTCCTTTTGGTTCTCTTGTTATTGTTGCTGCTGTTGTTTATGTTTGTTTGTTTGTTTGTTTGTTTGTTTTTTCAATCCAATCATTCATTAATTCGTTTGTGCATTCTTTCATTTGTTGTACTGCATACGAGCTGTTGTTGAAGTTGTTGTTTGTTGCTTTTCTTGCCTTTGTTTCTTTGTGGTTTCCCTGATAAAATTGTCCAATTTATTGGCATTGCCTTGGTACTCTGAGGCTAATTCTAAGGAATTCTTTTCAGAGAGATCCTATAAGGCGAGTGAAACGATTGCTGAGGCAATGAAAGAATGGACGGATAAATCATGTGTAAAATTTGTACCGCGATCCAGCGAGAAAGTTTATCTTCATATTGTAAACGACGACAAAGAAAGGTAAGTTGTGGTATCGTGTAATAAGGCATACCCGTTTTTTAGATTCACCAATGATTACGGTACGAACCGAAAAAAAAGTTGAGTAACACCACCCACAACTTGGCGCTGATGAAAGTCCCCACCCAAAATGTTAGTTAAATTGTCATTTTCCTTGTAACTTTAGCATCGGAAGGGGGAAAAGCCAAAAGAGGCATCAGTAAACGAAAATAATGATGATAAAAATAAATTTGAAGTAAATAAGAACCGAAAAACTTCGGGTGAAAGCAATCACTTAATTTGGCCAAGTGTTAACAAATTTTTTCAGAATAATCACAGAAAGTAGCCTTATCATTAAGCAAGTGAGCTGTGGATACATGGAACTGAAATAGGAAAATAAACTGCAAACTCGAACATTATGCACTAAAGTGTGACGAATAGTGCAAGCGAAATGTTTAAATTTTAATTTATTTTAGATGCGCATCAACTGGTGTCGGCTTCGAAGACGAGAGGTACTGGTTGTTGCTCGCTCCCCGCTGCTGGTGGAAAGGGATGGTTATACATGAGCTCGGTCAGTACAATCACGTGCCTTTTCTCCCTGGGAACGACCTTGTCTTATTCAGTATTTACTCCCAACAGGTCACGTGATTGGTTATTTACACGAGCACGTGCGCCCTGACCGAGATGACTACGTCACTGTCAAATGGAAAAACATCAAAACAGGTTGATATGTTATCGATCTTGATTTATGAAGTTGAATCGGAGCTACTTTCGAAAAAAAATATATCCAACGGTCTCATAAGATATGTCTGTCTTTTTCAATCTGTGTTTTGTCAGGGCGTGGTATAGACTTCGACAGACAAAACGACAGTGATACAAGTTCGTATATCACACCTTACGATTACTCTAGTATCATGCACTATGGAGATGGATTTGCTTCCAAAAATGACGAGAAAACATTGGTTCCAAAACAATCAGGGGTAGGGATAGTGCCTTCATTTGATGGAAAATAAACAGATAAGTGCGGCTTATTGTCATTTTATTATAGTGGATCCTATATTTGAACACAATTGGCTGTAATGAATGGAAGGTACTGAGCAGTATTTTCGGTTAGTGCATATATTTCATGGAAGTTGTTTGAATTCTAGGCAGGTTCCCTTGCGAAAACCTCCAATTTAATTAAAGCGATTTCTCTTGGTTTTGGCCTCCCTGTTTTCTTGTAGAAGACTCAGAACATGGATAATTTCACTCTCCGCCTTAAAAAGGGTGAAGATTTTCCGGTTATTTCAGTCATTTTTTTTTGTTTGCTTGTTTTTCTCTCGATATAGGTGACCATTGGACATTGGGAGAAGCTCAGTGAAATCGACATTCAGCAAGTCAATTTACACTACAATTGTCCAGCGGGTTAGCAAAGTGATAAATTGTTTTTATCCATGGCGTAAAAATCATATTTAGCTATCATCCGGCATGTTATGTTGACTGAGTGGGACAGCCTGACTGGAAAATACTCGGCTCGAGGTTATGACGTACCAACCGAGCGCAGCGAGGTCCTTGCGTCATGACCGATAGCTAACTATTTTCCCGTCCAGCCCGACCATACTCAGTCAGTAAGCATTTCATCGTATGACCACTAAGTGTTGAAGATTTCAACCTAAATAGGACGTGATAAACGGGCACACGCAGCCATACGAGCTCAAAGAAAAATTCTGCGATTAAAAATTTTCTGTTATTTTTTCGAGTAAAAACAAGAAACTCCCATTTCCGTGAAAACCACTTTTTTTGTGAGTTGAGCAGGGCAGGATGGCTTTTCCCTAACAGTAAAGTTAACGGTTCGAAAGCCATTCAAAGTACAAATATAGATGGACAATCCTTGTCACAGTGAAAGCTCGTTGTTGTTACCAGATTCCTACACTTACGAGAGATTCATCTGCCAGGATAAAAGGGATAGCATCACGTGTTATGGGGGAAGGAAGATTAAGATAATACGTGCTTACTACGGCAGAAAGAAAGCGTTTAAATGTGGATTTGGGATGAACACAAACTGTGAAGCCAAGGGATCGGAAGCCAAGGTAATATTGTTCATTGTCTCGCAAACGGAAGCACTGAGTTAGTTATGCAGAGATTGAGGGATCCGGGGTAGTATCAACTGACTGGCTAAAAGCGCACTAGCATTTCCTCACAGATTCCACCGTAATCAGAGCAGTTGCTCTACGCAGCTATTGGGAAAATTACTGCTATTTTTTTTTCTTTTAATTTTCTTTGAACCTATGTTGTCCTTTTTATTGCTGCGTGTGTTTTGGGTGGACTATTTTTGGTGAGTGTAATAGTTGTTGTAACGATATTTGCCCCCTTCGTCCTGGGAGGGATTATCTGGCTAGTTATCAGAATCTACCTTTTTTCTTCGTTCCTTTCCTATTTTGTTTTCATTTGTGTTTTATATACACATATCTGATGAACAGTTAGGTGACTCGTCTACTTTCGTTTTTGTTTGGTAAGATAAAAGAAGCTTGTGACTGGAAAAACACGTGCAAACTTCATGCCTCAAATGACGTATTCGGAAATCCTTGTCCTACATGGTCTTCCAAGTACATTCAAGTCAAATACCAGTGTGCTTAAAATGAAAGTGGTATGAATTATTGTTATCCTTACCCACTGAATTTCAGGACGTATTTCTAATTTAGTCCCCTTCCGTTATAGATGCTCAAGGTACGTTAGTGTGTCGCAAAATAGGGCGCAAAATCGAATGCAAAAAGCTCCGAAAGCATATTGTGCTGTACATCGTCTGACGACAAGGATAGGTTGGTGAAGGGGAGGATAAAAAAAAATGTCAACCCTCAGATTATACAAAAAAAATGCACTACGTTAGTCAAAAACTTGTGACTTAGTCCAATTTTCCGCACTCATTCTCGTATTTTGTCCTCAATTTCACCTTCCTCATTGTTTGGTGTCGATTGACGCGCTTTCAGACAATGAGCATGCTCAAGTATCATATTTAGCATCGCTGTGCAATATAAAGAAATCGACCTGGAGCGGCACGAGAATTCAGTTTATCCCTTACACTTTTTTTTTCGTGTTACAGGTTATCACTGCTGAAAGACATTCAAGATAGTTTCAATAAAAGCCAAACAAAAGATTTACATCACCTTTGTTTTGCTGGACGTTCTGTAAACTGCCACGAATAGAAAAATCTAAATAAGATACGATCTGACAAGTTATAATGGGAAGGGACAGAGTCATCAAACACTGTAGTTGACAATTCTGCTGCAACTAAAATTCTCTACGCAGTTTTCCAAAGTTTTAAAGGTCATAGACAAAAAGGGATAGGCTTGGTTGGTTTTTTTCATTCCCCATAATTTTTGCTCCTGGACTGATGGAGCATAGCTTTCCAAGAATTTCAATTGTGACGCCGTTTGAATTTGGAAAAATAACATTATTTCTGGGAAGCAACTACTAACTCTCTGAGGAGGAGATCCTCTCGCTTAATTATTGCTCCGATACTATTTAAAAACAGGGAATTCACTCTTCCGTCTTCTTCAAACAGCATCTTTTAGATCACAATGAAGGAAAAATAAAACGAATCAATATCCACTCTGAAACATTTTGAGTTGCATCTTTATTACTTTCAGTGATCAGTGTGGTACATCCATTCTAATTACATATTTAACTAAATTACTCTTTTCGAAATTGTAAAAAAATTCACACTTAGTGCGCAAAACCTAAGCAAGTTGATAAAACTGGTGCGTTACCTCAATCTACATGACTTGTAGGCTGCAGTAATCTCTAAGCAGTTCCCTAGCATAATATGTTCTCCCTCATGAACCCGCCGTGATAAGGCAAAAGTTACGTAATTTCCGAACAATGACCAATACGCTTTCTTTCTGCCAAAAATCGTTAGAAATTAACGAGTCGCCACTTCTCAAAAGACAGAAAAAAAACTGATTCCGTTTTCAATAGAACCGATGATAGCATGAAGAACTGCGTCTGTGTGAATTTTGTGCCACTGGCTATACACAAAGACAAAAACAAAAACTGACGAACGAAAAACATGACCAAAAAGTTAAAAGAGAAACAAAAAAAAAAAAAGAAAAAAAAGAAAAAAGAAACCGATAACGTGCGGATATGATCGAGATAAGAACATAAGAATTAATATAGGACCACTACAATGTAACTGCCAGATGAACGGAAAAGAGACAAATCGACGGCTTGATTATAACTGAAGCAATAAGACAAATATCTACTAGAAATCAATTAATTCATCTGGAGTAGGATGCCACTATTTTGTTCATGCAATTTCCTATAATACATTATTAACCTTCCCATAGCACTTTAAACTCAATCCTGATCACATAGCTTGGAGACAAGATTTTCAAACTCGCTCCCCGCCTTTGCGCATGTTACGTTCTCTAACTTAGCTGCGTTCTCTAACTTAGCTGCGTTGTGGTCTATTTTACTCTCACTAGTCCCCTGAGTCAGCTCAGTGGCCGTATCTGACAAGGAACGCAGAGTTCGTTTGTAGCTGAACCCTCGTGTACCGTCCGGTCCACTGGGTTTACGGATCACTTCAATTCTGTGAAAGAGAAAAATTCATGATCTGACTAGAGACTCCCATCACCAGACGAAAGCTAACGCTCGACACGTTACCTTTAGAAACTGTTTAAGGTGCCAATTTACATGATCAAATCAGTTCAGAAAACCAAATTGTCTTCTTGTACCCTCCACCGACGCAGCACCACAGTTCCTCTACAAACTTAGCCCCTTTTATTATCAATTACCCTATTCGTAAGAAGCAGTCCAACGCGTACAGTTGTAACAATACATCTAAGAATGTCAAGTTTATCCTTCCACTGTCAACATCTGATTGATAATTCCCAATACTGGCCGCTATACATTTTCAAGAATGTTCCTCTAGATAATTTGCGGTTTTATTGCTTGGCCTGACGGTGATTTTCTAATTCTTCGTCACTGTTTTATTAAATGTAAGGGAATGATACCATGTCACTGATTGACGGGAGTCAATCAAGAGGTTTGTTCCCTATATAGTTCGTTTCCATCAAAACAATTTGAATTAAACAAGAAACGAACTATTCGCAACCTTTCCACCTAACACCTTACCTAGGTCCTGGGCTTTGGACACTCTCTGAGAACGTTCTGCGTATGAGTCGTTCGGGTCTCTGAGAATCACTGCAGAAAATGACATAATTCGGATCAGGAATCAATCCCTTCTAGTTTCTAGTTTCTTTGTCACAGACGCTAATACTGACTGACGACAGCTTTGTGCACGATCTTGGTGAGAATATAGCCTGTTACTTGCGAGGAAGAAAATTTGACAGGGATCTGTTGGAATGCTTACCTGATCCTACGCACGCTACAGGCGCTCATCTTGCGGCTCTTCTGATTCTGCACCACAACAAACTCCACCTCGTCTCCCGGCTGGATGGAGAGAAACAAGACCGCCAAAGGGTCAAATTTATTGCCTCAACGGGCGATAAAAATGTACATGATTTGCCCCACGAGCCGAGACTTCCCCACGGGCCGAGACTTTAGCCCACAAGCCATTCTCCCTAACACCATTAGAGGCGACTTTCCATGTTTGAAGCCTTTCCCGGGAATAATACGAAGTGAGTACTTTCTACTTACTTGTAGTTCAACTTCACCCTCCACCTCACTCATATGAAAGAACAGGTTCTTTCCTTCCTCGTTTTCATAGGCAATGAAACCAAACTGAAAATAGAACGAGTACATATATCGTTTAAACACTAATGACGAATCTAATGAATCGCGACTGTGGGACAAAAAAACAAAATTCTGCATCCTCACCTAGAATCGAACTCAAGAAGAAGAACATTTACCTGGCCTTTGACTGACTCAACTCGCGCCCGCACTCGTTGTCGTACACTGACCACTTTCATGGCAATCTCTCTTTCCGTTTGTTTGTCGACACCGACTTGAAAACGTACCTAACGAGTCAAGGACAATACTGTTTAATTAACTGATTTGTGATGAGAGGGCAAGGTCAGTTCTAGAAGGGAGTTTGAAAACTCGAGCTCCGGTTACGACGACACTATACCTTATCTCCATACTGAAGCACTGTTTTTTTGTCCACAAGACTTGTAATGCCATACTCCACAGTAAAGGAGTCACCATCATCTAAGTCCTCCTCCGCCTCATTCTCAGATCCACTTTCCTGGTCCTCGGTAGTTCTGCGCTTAATTAACCCAGCATACTCCAATTGCTACAAAGTACAGGGTCACAAATGAGATTTAAAAAAAAAAAATGGGTGGATGAATGAGAAAAATGTATGTTTTAACCACTTTAAACTATTGAATATCAGTTTTGGGACCAGACTCCAGGTTTACACGAAAGGCTACCTTTGAATAACTCCCAAACTAGAGAAAATGGTCAAGACATTTTCAAGCGGATTTTTACATATTTAGATTAAAATAAGAGTTTAAAAAAATTACACAAATGGTGTACACATTCAGGTTAAGTTTACAACCCCTGCAGTCTGTGAGCCGTACCTGTGGATCAGCACGCCTCAAAGACCTCAGAACTTTTCCCACATAAACTTCTGGTAGAATTTGTTCCTGAGTAATGGTCCCTTGAGGTACTTTGACTACCATCTCTGCACTGACTTTACCATTCTTACATTTGATGTTGTACTCCACCTCATCACCAAGAATGAGCTCATTGGGATCACCATCGTATTCACTGTCAGGAAGTTCAAGTCAACCACGGGATCAATTTATCAGTGTAACAAGGACGCCAGTAGGCGGGAATAGGAGAGAGGCAATTGATGAAATCTGGATTTTGATTTGTATTTAACAAATGGTAACCACCACAGCATACACTATCGAGTTAGGGATGCACGCGGAAGGTTGCTAAGCATGAAAGAAGCGTAAGGGTTGCGGAAGGCGATAGCCGAGAGCGACTCTAGCGTACGCAGTGGTGTTTACCATTTGTTTTATAACACAACATTGATACATTGTAGCAAAAGAGTGCCCTTTATTTAACAAATCTCACGCGACCATAAAAAACAAACTAGTCATTGCATTTGCTCACATCAGCAGCATACACCCATGGGCAAATGGTGGACACTGAATTGACCAATTAGAACGCGCGCTTTACTTTAGTTATGTGATATTACAATATGGAAAACTTTCACCACCACCTCACCCACACAGATGCAAGAATGGACCAATAAGAGCTTGACTGTTTTGAGATCTTGACAAATTCCAGGTGGTTGAACCCTTGTTCTGGTGGCATCCTAATCAACCCTTTGATACATATGTTGTAGCAGTTAAGCTTTATTTTCTGGTGAGTCACAAATGGATTATGCTCTAAAAATAATCTGATAAATTGAAGGCTAAATCAAAAGCTCTACCAAAAATGAAAATACCCTTGCATCAGAAAACCAGTGAAAATACTTGTGTAGCTCTAAAATAGCCGGGAACTGTATATCATGTTTTAACAGTTACACGTAGATAAAATAATTTTGGTGCAAACCTGTAGTGGAAAAACACTTCCTTGTCATGTTCAGTTGTCTCCAAAAACCCAAAGTTCTCCTTAAGGGTCGCAACAAATCCCTTTCAAAAGCAAAAAAAAAAATAAATAAATAAATAAAAATAATAATAATAATAATAATGATGATGATGATGATGATGATGATGATGATGATGATGATGATGATAATAATAATAATAGCAATCATCATCATCATCATCATCATCATCATCTTTGGTGAAAACTGCAAATCATTTGGCAGTCATGCATGTATTGTATTAAAAAGATGTTTTAAGAATTTCACAAACTGGATGCATTACAAGTGTGTTTCCCACTGATAAATTCTCCACATAATAATTATCACAAACAAAAAATAATAATTATGATAGGAAACAGGATGGAATAGTTCAGAATAGGTATTCAAAAGCTCAATGTGTATAAAAATACACTGGGTAACGATGCTTCTGGACTTTCCAGTTTGCAAAAATTTATTTTGAAAACTCTTTCTAAAAATGTAAAAGAACCTGGCAATTTTAAAAAGGCAGAGAGCTTAGATGGAAACCTCACCATGTGGCGCATTTCACTGTTTCTTTTCAACACTGTTACATTTACTGCTCTTCTGTAACCAGTTCTTTGACTTTCTGACAAACTGAACTCCACCTAGGCAGTACAAAAAAAAAAAAAAAAAAAAAAAAAAAAAAAAAAAAAAAAAAAAACCTCAGTATATGTGAGTTGTTGAGGAGAAGGATTAATGTTCAATTCTGTACTACCTCAAATTGCAATGGACTAACGGCAAACTCATTCTTGAAGAAGTAGAATGCATAATTATAGAATACATAAAAGACTATCATCCCTAATTAAAATAGGACATCTTTCCATGTCAATAAAAATGACATATCAATTACCAGGTCACCATACTGGGCAACTCCTCTCAGCTCGAAATTGTTAAAATCAAATGGTAGCAACTCCTTGACCCCATTAATGAAACAGTTGATCAGACCAGACTCACTCTCTCTGTATAAAAACACATAATAAGATAATTAATAAATAAGTTGAATTATATAGGTACTTTGATTGGTTCTTATTTGTGATCTTTTGGAGTACAGGCACATAGATGAAGTAACCATTAACAAGTTCTTGCTTCTTTAGTATATAAACAAACAGATTCCATGTTATTGTAGGTCTATTTAGTAATAGATCACAGAAGACCTCAAAATGTGTTAAGAACATCAGCAACACATTTAGCTGCACCTCCTCTGCAACTGTTTTTGTTCTTACCACACTTCAACGTCATCTGTGATCTACAGTCTCACTGTGAAGATACACACCAACATTGAATCAATTCTTTAAATAAATACATAAAAAATTAATGAACTAATAATAGTATGTTAAATCACATGTTTGACCATCACAGTCCACTTAGATAACTAAGGTCTGTGATTTGAAAATAGAAAAGAAGTTCTTCACATCATCACCCACCTGTTGATATCCTTTCTGGGGCTGCGGGTGCCATAACTGGGTTCTCTTTCAATGTATCCCTCGTACATTTGAGATGAAATTTTCTACATAAAATTAAATTGATGTCATCTAGTGAACTCACCATGACAAACTACTGAGAGAAAAATGATAACCAAGCAGCAAGAAATAATTAATACAAACCTCCATCTGAATAATTGTTCCTTTAGGTACAACTCGGACTTTTATGGCATGCAGGCGTTTAATGGAGGATGTGTCCTAAAACAAAAACGACATCTTAAAAAATTTATCAACATTGTAGAGCTTTCTATGATGACAACAATGAGAACTTTATGTTATGAATCATGCTTTATCTCATCAACTAAATACAATATGTACGGCAGACTTGAACAACTATTTGTAGCCATTATTTTGAATCCTTTAAAATTCCACACTTACCTGTGATGAAACTCAGAAGGCAAATACACAGGCATGGAAGGAATGATGGTTAAATGAACTACTCAAGATAAAATCTGGAGTAAAATAAATTTTTCTAAATCTTTCTTTGCTCACCTCAGATACTGCAAATTCCACTTCATCTCCAACTTGAATCTGATGTGCCTAATTAAATTAAAGGACAAACAAATACAGTGAAAGCTTTACCAATAGGCACTTTGCAGGACTTAATCGCGTGCTTGGATACCACATAGCAACGCATTGCTGGTGAGCAAGCAAACCAGTGTCCCTCTCATTGTGGTGATCAACTCAAGTGAAACAAACTTTGACTTTTTGTTAAAAAACATCCCAAACGCTTGTTGTTTAAGAATGAAAAACAAGATTTATTGTGACTTTAGTTTCATCAAGCTTGAATTTTGCCTGATTTACCTTTGCTCAAGGAGTAAAAGCCAGGCGAAAGCCCAAATATAAGACAAGATATGGCCGATTCTCCAGGAACGAGTGATTTCAATCTCATAAACGTAATATCATTTAAGAAAATGGTTTTCAGTGTTAGGAATTACATTTGCTTGAATCCAGAACATTATGATCTGTATTTCCGATTTTGCGTGTTGAATTCTTTAAGTCCGTTGAAAACAACTAGTGTTCACATTCTCGCTTGCTTTCATTTTTGCTGCAACTGAGTGGCCAAATTCTCATCTTGGTATTTCGTAATCATAATCTTTTCACCAACCAATTGCGGATTCACAACTGAGGACAACAACATTTTGTTCTGTTTTAGAACCTGTCAACAAGAAAAAACGAGGTTCTGCATTGCATTGTTGTGTTCCACAGCTTGTTGTCTTCTCATCGTTTTCCTAAGAAAGACGAACAACTCATCAGAGCAAACTGGATCGTAAAAATTCGACGTACATCGTGTAATTATCCAGGCTCAGCGAAAAACTTATAGCCTTTGTGTGCCCGCAGCCAGATTCTTTCTGGGCATAAAATACAAGGTCAGGAAATGCTAACAAGTTGGCTGAAACAGCTAGAGGAAAGAAATAGTGGTATATAGAAATACCACCTCCAATTCAATGTAAACCTTCTAGAATAAAGATACCTGGCGTAAAACTTCGTTTCAAATTGATAACACAAGATAAAAACGAACAATTTATTATTATGAGTCAGCAATGTCCAAGACTGATATAGCGAGTGAGAATGTAAACACTAGTTGTGTTCAACGATCTTAAAAGAATTCGACACGCAAAATCGGAAATGTAGATCATATTCTTCTGGATTCATGCAAATGTAATTCCGAACACTGATAATCATTTTCTGTATCGAACAATGTTACATTTATAAGATTGAAATATGACTGTAAGCAAAGAAACTAACCTTCACTCGTTCCTGGAGAATCGGCCATATCTTGTCTTATATTTGGGCTTTCACCTGGCTTTTACTCCCAGAGCAAAGGTAAATCAGGCGAAATTCAAGCTCGATGAAACTAAAGTCACAATAAATCTCGTTTTTCGTTCTTAAACAACAAGCGTTTGGGATGTTTTCAACCAAAAAGTCAAAGTTCGTTTCGCTTGAGTTGATCACCACAATGAGTGGGACGCTGGTTTGCTTGCTAACCAGCAATGCGTTGCTATGTGGTATCCAAGCACATGATTAAGTCCTGCAAAGAGCCTATTACCTCAAACCAAGAATACCTATTTTTAAAATGCACATTGTTTTTATTATTACAAATATACAAATGCATGTGTTTATTCATAAATCACTTAAAAGAGACTGCTCCAAGAGCTGATCAAACTTAAGAGTGCTTTTAAATTAATAATTGGACATTACTCACTGTCATTAACAGTCTCCTTTTCACACTCTCTAATACATGTTTCATTACTTTGATACTTTCTTAATACATCTGTTTCAAATCTCAAAAGCAAAAATGGAAGAATTAAACTAAAACTGTAAGGAAAGATATAAAAAAAACTTTCTGCATTTCTTTTAAAGTTTCAGAATCCATGATTCACTTGGTACATACAGAGTCAAGAAGTGCACTGTAGTGGAAAAACATCCTTGCATCTCGATCACAGCACTTTATGAAACCAAATCCTTCTTTCAAAGATGCCACAATGCCCTGGTAGAGAAAAGTGTTCAACAAGTTCAATAACAATCCCAACATAAAAAGATTACCGATGACAGGAATCAAATACACTGTACAATGGTCACATGGACCTCTCTAAAGGGAATCTCTTCGCCAAGGTGTCATTTCACTAAAGAAGTAAGCATAGGAGACTTATCCACTAATACTTCTTACTGTCTGCCAAACAATTCCCATAATGTTTGTTTGAAGAATTTGGTATTGGATCAACTAATAATCCTCTAATTGTCTTACTCAACAAGAAAAATAGTTCCCATTTATTACCAATTCCCTTGTCTCCCCATCATTAGGTTCAGCTACATCAACTAGACTGATATTTGTAGCCCTTTTCAGTGAGTCACGGCGATCTGGAAAAATAGAGAACAGTCTTAAAATAAGCATGTTCACACCTAAAAATGAAATATACTTGTTTCATTCACTTTGTAGTGTTTCCTTTCATGCTCTGCTTGTGCCATTGGAAGAACATCAACATGTTTGTTTCTTAGTACTAAGACATTTTGATAAGCTGTGGCTAGGTTTGAATAAAAGAGACTGCCTTACTACTACACATAACTTAGGTGTGACTCTCGCTCCTATCTCCATTACTTAAAATTGCTTTAAAATTAACAACAACTAAACATGTTAAGTCTCAGTCTAAATCTATCAGTCTGACTGCTTACAGGCTTGCACAGACTATCAAGACCTTACTCTCTCACATGTTATCTTAATGTGTGTCATTACCAGACAAGTCTTTCTGAAAACGTACCAACAGCAATATTAAACTCCACTACATCTCCAATTCTGAGGGAGAAGTCTCCATGCAAATCTCTTTCAGAAAAGACAATCTCTTCCTCAACATCATCATCGTTAAGGGGAGTATAGACAATCTTTCCATGCAATGGATCATGTTGTCTTTTTGCAGCAGATTTACTCAGTGGCCGGTCCACAGTTCCTTGATATCTTTCACTGCTGATGTCTTCAAATTTCACAGTTCCTTCTGGTAATTTATCCACACGCACTGCAACTTCCTTGCCCTGGTTGAACATATGTTTTATAAAAAACATTTTTTGCTATCAATAGGGTTTCAAACCAAAATTAAAAACACAAAAGCAAGCAAAGAAAAAATTCAAACAAATCTGGCTTACATTTCTTGCTTGTATTCCAAACTCCACATCATCTCCTAACATGAGTTCATTAATATTGCCATTGAATTCACTGTAGTGGAAGAAAATCTACAAAATAAAGATTACAATACTTAGCCTAGCAAAAGTACTCAGCAGATCATGAAAACCTCTCATGGCTTTGTAAACAAGATTTGAAATTACAATGACAACAGCAATCGAGTTGTACAAAACAGAATTTATGTACTTGTACACTGTATTAAACAACTCCAAATTGACAGCACATACAATGTACTGTAGAGGGTATAAAAACACTTCAAGAACCAAATGAAGACCTCCATCAATCTCACCTCACTAACTTTGTCTGCCCTTTCGATAAATCCAAACGATTCCTTCATTGAAGAAACAACCCCCTATCAAAGGAAAAAAATACAGGATTAGATTATGTTCATACATGCAACAGTTTCTTTTATAGTTATTTAACAAGTAGCTTTTCTTATTAAAATACAGTCACCTGCTCATTTCATGTTCAGTGCAAATTCCAAGCCCTGAGGTTTCAAAATAGAACATACCTGACATTTCTCAGTATCTGCTGCCTCTAGAAGGGTGACTTCACGAGCTCGTACAACCCCAGTTCTTAACAAGGCAAAATAAAACAAAAGTAATCATTGCGATGAAATAGTATATCAAATCTTTTATTGATTCATTTAATTCTTTAACATCCAAGATACATCGGTGGAACAAACTACAGTGGATGCATAAAAAGGGATAACAATTTACAAGAACTTGAATTATTTATCTTTGCAGAACCAAAATTTTTTGAAGGTTTCTAAAGCACCAGTGGTTTTAAAAACATGATAGAGCTAGTATACATTATCGTATAAGTACCAAGATTTACTCAGTGCAAACTCACTAAATAAAGATTGTTTCCATTTGATGAGAAACAATTCTATTAACCAAACAGTTCACTATATACCTTTTGTCTGTGGCTACGTAAAATTCAACTTTGTCTCCTTTGTGGAGGGGAATTCCTGAACCAACAATGTCATTAGAAGAAAATTGGAGATAGAACACCTCCTAAAGAGAGAAAAAAAGAGTTGCCACCACTGCCATAAGATTTCTGTACAACGTAGATAACCATTTTACCCTAATTTTATCTACCAAAAGAATAAGCAGCAGGTATCTTTTGTCTACTCACCCCATTCCGCTCATAGCTCACCCTTCCTGAATCAGGATCAAGCACATTTTGTGGCTGAATGAGAAAAATAAAATGAGCACATTTAAGTTTATCCTTTTGACAAGTTATCCTTGTATGCAAAAAAACTAAACCTTTTTTAAAGCAAGACTACTCAGCACTTACAGATTTTGGACTGCTCTTCAAGTATAATTTGGGTTCAGCATCTATCACTCCACATACTGTTTCCTCGCTTCGAATCTAAAAATAAATGAATTTGTAAAACAGTTGGGTTTGTCAATGATAATGTGTGTATTTCACATAAAAGTTCAGTTTAATAAAAAAAGAAAATATGACTGTACTGTAATCCAAACAGGAACAAACCCAAACACATGCTAGTAATAAGAGGCCAAACTCCAGTAACAAAAATAGCTGCTGACTTTCTAGTAAGAAGGATGGATAATATTTAAGGCTACCACAACCTCCTTGACTGTTGGGAGCCTCAATTGTACTAACCAAAACATAATTTCCCTCCAGTCTGCAAATACTGAGTGATCTGAAGTGTCAAGCAACAAACCTCAAAGGAAACAGAACCAGCTTCAAGTCTCACAACACGGCATGCTATGGGTTTTCCTGTTCGCTGATCTGATGAAATTTCAAATTCCATTTCATCTGTGGACAGATTGCACAAAACAAAGATATGGAAAATAAATTGACAAAGTGAGAGCTAAAACAATATTGAAATTGCTTGATTAAATCAGAACAGACTCGGACAAGGGAAAAAAAAATTTCAAGGAGGAGTTCTCATCATTTTTTCCAAGAGGGCATAAAAATTTATCTTGCAATGGGTTTGCTTCTTGGCCAAGCCCTGATTTTCCTTTTAACCCATAGTCATGGTAACACTTTCAATAATAATAATAATAATAATAATAATAATAATAATGATGATGATGCGCGAGCTGGTGGGAGGCAGAAGCACAGACATACTGCGAAAGATGCAGAGGGCAGTGCTCTCGGGTACACTGAATATTGCCCAGACTTCCAAGGTGGCAGTTTGAATTCCTGTTAGAAGGAGGACCGTAGACACAAGGGAAAAGCTTTTTGGGATTAGTTAATGTACATTTGTTTTTTTACTCCGTGGCTCAGAGGTTACGGTTTTCGCCCTGTACTGCCTGATTAGAATGTAGCATTCAGTTGATTTCTCTGCGACAGAATAATAATATTAATACGTATGATGCACGATCCTCGCAATAGAGAGTGCTATTTATGCAATAGCAAAAATCAGACCTGAAAAAAAATTTTTTTCTGGTCTGATTTTTGCTATTGCATAAATAGCGCTCTCTACTGTGAGGATCGTGCACCATACGTATCTATAACCGCAGTTCAAAATATATGAACTTCATATATTCATCATACCCAAATAATAATAATAATAATAATAATAATAATAATAATAATAATAATGATGATAACTTTTATTTATATAGCACTCATATCCTGAGCTCATGGCGCTTTACAACACTGTGTGGGGGACTTTACCAGACTGCTAAGCAGTTTACAATCAATGAAAGACAAATCTAACAGACGCCCCCTCCCCCCAATTCCCAGTAAACAGGCCAGACCACATCACAGTAATCTTGTGAGTGGGTTCTTTAACATCCCCTGCCTAACCAAATTAACTAATAGATGTAGGAGAAGGGACCTACAGTTTATTTGTCCTTATCCGAGAAGACTAGAATGTCTATCCATTTCTTGATGTTATAGAAAGGTAGCACATTCTCCTCAATTATTTTAAGACCTTGAGTGTTGGTCCGGCCGGGGCTTGAACTCTCGACCTCCTGCACAACAGTCCAGCGCTCAACCAATTGAGCTAACCTGGAGGCAGTCTCATGAGTTTTTGGTTTTGTTACTTTGCTCCAGCAAAATATACCCAAAGAGTGCACCTCATACCTCCAATACAAAGGTCCTGAGGGTCCTCATTGATTTGGCTGTAATGGAAGAATATGCGCAGCTCTCTTTCACAGCAGTTTATAAAGCCATAGGAATGCTGCAAAACACAAAACAAATGACTGGTGTACTATCAAAGGGTAGAGACAAAAACCTCAGATATCAATCATAATGGTACACAGTTGTAGATTCTAAGAATTGCTTAGAAACCCTGGAAACAACAAGAGGGATATGCAATTTTTTTTGCATGTGCAAACTACAAAAGGATATTTTGATGAATAATAACTTAAAAGTTTAAGAGTGCCAACTGAAGTACTTGTTCAATGGACAGCATCAAAGTCAAGCACAAGCTACCCTTAGCAATGAGTGATCAAAAATCAAATAAAGGTTCACAGTTTCAAAAAATAAATTTAAGACTACTGAGCCAGGGAATAAGGACTAACAAGTCATTACTTACCAAAAGTTTCTCAACCACACCAGTTTCTCTTGTGCTAGAACCAAAACAGAACAAATATCAAAACAGAAGTTGAGCACTGGAGAGTGGAATCCAAAGGTCTGAGGTTTGATTCCTTACACCCACTCACAACTTTTTCCTTTGCCCCACACATCCTTCTTCAACATATTAGGTACATTTAAATACAACTGCTGCAACTAAAATGCCTGTAAAAACAGTACATTTGAAACTCACGTTGTATGTCCAGAAAAAGAATTGCTGTATGAAAAAGTTCTCCCTTTGCTGTGATTGCCAATGTAATAATCGTGATTACTGTAGTCATATGTTCTGGTTCGATCTCTGCGTTCAGAACCCTGAGGGAAAATAAATCACAATCAACTGCATGTACCACACTACAGTTACATTTACTGTACTTAACAGACACCATGTTCAGCCACCTGTAAAATTGTAAGAAGAAAACATCTCTCTTACACAGAAACTAACAAAGGTCTCAGCAGCGTCTGCTCAGGGTATATGTTATTTTTATTACATTCATGCAGTGTTAAAGTTTGTATGCCATTTGAATTAATTTCACAGTGCAACATCCACACAGTTCCAAGTACTTAAACTGATCATAAATTTTAGGACAACACAACCAATAAATTGAGTGCAAAAACACAGTACACGAGGCTCGACACTAACTTTTCAACTTACTAGCCGAGTGGCTAGTGAAAACTTAAATGTTACAACAATTTCTGTTTGTTTACTGGCCAAACTGGCTAGTGGAAATCGAAAACCACTGGCTGAAACTGAATTCCTACTAGTATGTGGCTAGTTGACTACCATTAGTGTCAAGCCCTGGCACAGAATATTAATAGTGGTAACCACCTTCGAATGAGACTTCACTTGTGTTTCTAGGTTTCTATGTTCGGCCACAAAAACCCACAAACCTTTTATACCTAAGAGTGACCAGTATCTATTTTCTCTTTACACCTAAGAGTGACCAGCATCTATTTTCTCCTTACACCTAAGAGTGACCAGCATCTATTTTCTCCTTTCAATAAAACTGCTGAATCATTCACTAAGATCATGAGAGTCAAAGAAGTCAACACAAACTAAGAAACAGATTGTAAGCATTTCAGGAAATGTATGAAGAACAAGTTGGAGAATATGCATACTGATGCCAAGTTATAAAAGGGTCACTATTATCAGGAAAAAATGTGACTAATTCTGGCAGCTGCACACAAGCCACAAAATAATTTGGGACATAATAAAAGTAAACCTCTTTAAAAGAGAGGGCTTTATTAACTTAAGTATGACTTTATTATGGCTTTATTATGACTTTATTGTATGACTTTATTATGCCTTTTAAGTATGGCTTTATTAACTTAAGTATGAGCCTACATCTAGTTGAAAACATCAAAGTTGCATGTATAATTGTACACACACGTTTCTTTATTAAAATTTAAACTGTATCTGACCTTACCAGGTCAATTAAAACTCGGTGTTTTACAATTGTGTGAGACATTAGCCATCCTAACAGTGATGTAAACACAACAAACAAATTGTTCTTCCATTCTTACCTTCCAAGTGTCAGTTGCCATCTTGAGAATTTGATAAAAAAGCACAGTTTGCCAATGAAAAAATACTATATAAATCTTTGAAATCCTTTTAAACCAGCTCCGCTAAATAACAAAATCTAGTGATACAAAAATGCTTTGAGAACATTAATTTGGCCTTGATAGCTCCAATCTCCAAATGTGTCTGCCTGAGGACAAAAACCAAATGAAAATTGGGTTAAGTAAAAAGATCAGAGACAACCATGTTGGACCATGTTCCTACACGTACCTAGCACATGGCAAACACAGAAGTGCTCTTTCTCCTAGATAGACTACGATTACCTCAAACACCTCAAAAGGCTTCCCTTAAAGTGCAAGTGACCCGTTTATTTATTCTGGGTGAAGAGGTAAGAAGAAAGTGTCTTGCTCTATGCCTGAAGGCAACAGCCCCAACCAGGGCATCATAACCTTTTACTACACTTCCTTAATGGAACCCTTTTTGTGTGTACACTATATACATACACATACACATACAAGTTACTTGAAACTGCAACCATAAGTAACATGGAGACAAAATACTAAAAAGCCCAGTATTGCACAAATACCAACAGTCAAGATAAATCAGGCATCTAATAATTTCTGCTCATCTTTGAATATCATTTTGGTTTAGTATAACAAAATATTTGATTTTTCTTTTCCAAAGGGCTCTTATCATTTTTTACTTTACCAAATGGGATCCAGTACCACAGATTTAACTAGAGACAGATTTCAACTTCAACACTTGATATTGCATTTAGTCAACAATATTTGTACTGTTGGTAGCAACAAAGGATATGATAGACCTTTGTACGTGTCCCTTGTGAAAAAATAATGGATCTTCTGTGTAAAGACTGTAAATTTAATCAATGAAAATTTTACCAAATTCTCTATAAAGCAAAAAGTTTTGCTTGATCTTAGTGCAAATTGACTGAGAAATGAAGATTTGAAACGGTTAAGGTTTCTTTGAGTGAATTAATCTGGTATCAAATCGAACCGGAAAAATAACACTTCTGCACAATTTCAATCTTTTAGGTTTGATCTTCAAAACCATGTGGGAGATATTTCAGTAATCCTACTGGTTGCTTTGCAATTTTTCTATCAAGTTTGCTTATCAAATTTGTACCGAAACATGTTATGTCAGAGACCATTGTGGGAGATCAATTTTGAAAAAGGAAATCCTTCACATGGTTTATTAGTTTTGTATTGTAGGAATCTTTGGGAAAATTTTAAGGCAATCTAAAAAATTTTTAGACCTTAATTTGTTCAAAGAGGACACACTCTCCTTAAAATGGAGTAGGATTTTGCTTCCAAATTTTTCCCAAAATTTGATAATTTTGGTGACCACATGTTAAGCTATGTAAACACTATCCCATAGAAATGGCAACCACCAATAGAGACATCAACGCATCCTGCAGAGTCTCAGGAGACTCTGCAGGCTCTAATAGTTTATGGTCTCTAAGCAGAACCAAATTTCATGGAAAACTATCTAGCAATTGCACTCAACAGACCTTCCCTAAATTCCAATTATTGGTAATTTTGGCAGTATTTTTTGCCTTTCCTGGTCAACCATTTTCTTGCTATTACATTCAGGCTTCTTTTTCGGTTTTAATCCAAGGACTTTTCTACTCTTTATCTTTCCTCGATTTGCATGCTAGTTTTACGTGCACATCCATAACAGAGATGTTCGTGTACAACTAAAATCAGGAGATGTGTATACAATTGAAACTCAAGGACCAGAATGTTCTGTGGTGAAAAAACATCTTGGTAGTCTCTTTGATGCTGACATGATATAATTGGCTATTCACACTTTGGAAGGCTAAAGAATTCAATGCTAAAAATTCATTTTGTAAATAACTTGAGGCACCTTAAAATCTTATAAAATATTTCCAAGGAAAATTCAGTTTATAACCCGAGTCCCATTTTAACCTATAAAATCTGTTCTAGGGATAAAAGGTCTGCATTCTGATTTCATGTACCATTGGGATCAACTTCTACAACTCACATTCATTAAAATACTTAGAACTTTCAGGTATATTGATTTCCTAACAATACAACAATGAGGATATTTTAGCAACCACTAAACTACACCCAAGCCGATTGATTCGTATTACTGGGAACTTTCAAAGTTAACAAACTTTTCTCCTTCATTTTACATTTGACAAAGTTATATACAGAAGTTCTACTTGTGAATTTTGCAAACAAAGAAAAAAAAACAAGAACAAAGAACAAAGTCTGCCGTGAAAAAAAATTAACAACAAAAAAAAACACATTGGCAAACTGCCATCGGGATGAATATCATGTGTAACTTTCTTTGTTCTGGTATGTAGTAGTTTCAATTTGAGCTGAGTAAACCCAAAATGTTCAAGATTTTAAACAGCTAAAAGAGACTTACCTGAGGGCAATTAACCAAATACAGCCTTTTGCTATCAATCTTGGGTATGAATAACGAGTTCCACAGAGTCTGAAGAGAGGAAGGCCACTACAGAAAGGTCTGTTTCCGAAAGTGAAGTGTACAGTACCATCATCTTGTGTTTATTTGCTTCCGAGATTTCCTGGGTTAGAGAATCAACAAGCTAAGTAAATGATTACGATCGATCATAAGAGTAAAGCTTAAAATTTAATGCGTGTTTACAAACTCCATGTCGATGTTTGCCGAGAGACGTAATCGATTTGTCGATAACCCAAGTGACGCTTCACCGAAATTAATATACTGACACAAGTTTTCGAAAAGAATTCGCAAAAAGGCGCTAACAAAAAGACAATTACCAAATGATTACAAGTTCTAACGATCAAGAGTTACTAACTGTTTCAGCTGAAGTAGTTTCAGAATATTTAAAGTGGAGAGTCCTCATGGAGGTCGCCGCCACAAGCTAACCGAGAAATGCTCCTTCACTTCATCAATAGTAATATGCTTTTGGAACTAATGAACAATAACTTCGAGCTTAGTTAATTAATCAAGAAAATAAGTTTGCTACAAGAATCCCTGTTTCCGAAAAACCTGGTCGAGACCTGAGTGTACCAGACACAACCACACGTACACTTGAATATCAGAGTTTGAGTTCCCATTCAATAACAGAAACGCATTTTCAGCAAAACTTCAGACACAAAAGTCCTCACTGTCTATAGCACAGATTGAGGAGACAACGCCGTTTCTTTAGGCAGCGTTAAGCAGAAGTTAACAGAATGAAGAAGAAGTTAACAGGTGAGAGAATGAACTTCGAAGCTTTTGGTCACAAAAATACCTACGAACGTGAGGCGCGTTCACACCAATGAAAGTACCAATCAAATCATCAGTCTGTACTCTGTTTTAGCGAGACAAGCAACGAACATGACCCCCTAGAGCTTAGATTAAACATTTCCCTTTAAAACAGTTTGTCCGTCACAAACCTTCGGAAGGAATATCGCGTACTAGGCGAGTTATTCCTCCCCACATCTTGGCCTGAACAACCTGCCATTTTGGATCTCTTTTCAAAATAACTCTGGTCATGTGACCTCAGGCCCATGTGCCCGACTGCTCGTCTGAGGGGCGGAGCCTTCTTGAGGGGAACAGAACTGATTGACGGATTAATTATATCCCTTACGTAAGAGGTCAAAAGGAAACAGATAAACCGAACCAACATACTGCAATAATGTTATCAAACTCCTGTTGTTTTTTCCAAGGGGTAGGAAAAAAGAGAGAGGGGGCTTGTGAGTCTATTTAAAACCGTTGTTAATGTAGAGTTCAAACCCATTTCATTTGATACAGGAGTATCTTTCAACTCAGTATATTCTTCACTGTTGGTTAGTTATAACGAGGAATCAAAGGACCCTTTCAGAGTTCACAGAGGTTACACCTTATGGTCCAGTAAAATGATAGGCAGATCTGCAATGGAGGGGGTTAGATCTCATTGCAGTGGGAGCTAACTTATGAGAGAAATTTGGAAGTGGGGAGGAAGAAGGGAATGCCAACTGTTGTCTTTCTTTACTAAGGGAACTGATAAGGAGAAGAGTCCGCAGGGATTTAGTTGTTAGATGGATCAGGCATTTTGCAGTTGCAGCCCAACTGCAGAGCTTTGCAACTGATTCCTACTACCCAACAAATAGAAATAGACAGTGAGAGACTACATGTGGCTACTTGGATAGCACAATTTTTGTAGCATTGAAAAGAACTAGAAGTTGTATAATGACCCTATTCCACAAGAGAAACATGATTCAAGAATATATTGTCTAATTGACATTCAACCAATAATAAATGGTAAACAAGATTGGTATTTTGTTTATTGTTCTTTAAACTTTAACTTGGCATTAATGAACTCATACATTTGAAACTAAACAAATTGTTTTTGAGTTCTGGTTAATATTGATGAAACAGGGCAAGTTAGTCGCTTAGATCATATTAAAGAGAAAACTAAGAAACTATTTGGCTAAAAAGCAGATACATCTAAGTGAAGAATAATGCTTACATTCTTCACAAACACACTTTAGTAAGGAAAGTTAAAAAGTATATATCTAGATCCTAAGAATCCCAGTTACACATTACATGATATGCAGTTCCAATTCTAAGGCCTGGAAGAGAGAAATTTGAAATAGCTTAATCATTGCTCTTTGAAATATTCTTGAAATCATTATCCAGAAACAATGAGAGAGATGTTAGATTCAGCTGTGAGGGTCACTGCATACAAGGTGAAAAGTCCTTTCAACTCTTTCTTTTGCATGACCTATTAAATAATGTCCTTTGCAAAGCATGTCTTTCAGTACAATAAAATTCTACTTTAATTATGGAAGGTTTTAGGACACAAAGGCAACCACAAAGAAGCATGTATTTTAATTTCATTTCACTCTATTTTCTAATCCATGCTATCAAACAAAGTGTTACTATACTTCTTCCTAACTTGTCCTCCACTTTCAGCCTTGGTTAAAATAGAGAGAAGTGTCGCCTGTGTAGTAGGTGCTAAGCAATAGTACAAGCAAAATGCCATGAAAGAGCAAATACACGAGACTTAAGCACACAACCTCTTTCTTTTTTGTCCCACTGAATCACCAAACACTCCCTATTTAACTGAGCACCTGCTACCGAAGCTACATGCAGGAACTTCACTTGTCTGCAAGAAGTTATGAACTGTTAAAGAGACTTGTTGGTGCAGTTTCTCTCCTTGTATGCTAACCTCAACAAGCTATTTTGACCAAAATGTGTAAATCAATGGAGTCATTTATACATTTTTCATATAAAGAAAAGGAAATCATATGAAGCAAAAATATGGAATACAAAGTGTTTAGTGTTTAAACTGTTGCTGAAATTAGTATATACCACAAAGGTGAATGGTGCTTTTCACACATGCTGATGGCTACTTTAAAAGTGAATAGAAAGCACTATTCATCTCTGACTAGCTGAGACAAAATCACTTGTCAACTGTTTTATTTCCAATCCATATTTTAGTAAACTAAAAGAAACAAACTAATTTTTTGTATTGTGTGGTATATACTAGAACAAATGTTCACCTGTCGTTATTGAAAAGAGGGGATATTTATCTCGCCAGTTCATGGCCCTGTGATATGCACCAGTATTCACCTCCACTGCAGTGATTGTGAACTATTGCCAACAGTTCATTTACTCTAGTGGCTATATAATCAATGCCAATTCCTCCAATAACTTGTAACCTTAAAATTTACATTGTTTTAAACAAAATAATTAGATAACATTTTTTTATGCACCAAAGGAGAGCATTTGAAATGAAAAATTAGTGGGTAGTTTTATCTGCATGTCCTTCCCTGGTAATATCCCATCCATTAGGGAGAATTTATTTTAAGCAGCTTGAATCTTTGGTTCATTTTTACTATTCTGATACCTTGGGGTACATTATACAAGCTGAACATATCAAGAAAGCCCATGCTGCAGCATTCTAGTATTAATAGGGACCTTAAGCAGTCAAGATGGCAAAAAACGAATTTCTACTTTTAATTAGAATTTCAAAAATGGCTGCATGTGTTGACTGTCTCATACAGTGCCACACCTTAACTTCAAAATAATGTTTAAAAAGAGCATTGACTTCCAAATGGAAATTAAAATAATTTGCTGTCACAGCTTCAGTTCACAGACAGTGCAAATTTTGGTGATTTCACATTGTTGTTTTGCAATGGATGGCTAAGAAATATACTATGTTTTAAAACACATGTGCTGAGCTTTTATTGTTCTGCTAATTAAATCTTTTGTTTTTCCATGTCATCATTGCTGTTGTGGTTTGCTTAAGGTCCCTAATATTTGTAGCACAGGTAGGCAAATAAAGTGTACTTTAAAATCATAACAACAACCTGATATCCCAACTTGTTTTCCATATTTTCAATTTTGAGTGGATTATTTTGACCCTCTCTAACTTCTACTGTATAATTTCATTTTGACTTTGCACTAAATATTAAACCTTTGACTCTCCGAGTGATCAAGGCATAGTTTCTTCTTTCAGCATCCATACAATATATGAAGCACACAAGTGAGGAGAATAAAGAAAAAGATCAATGAGGAGATCAAGTTGATCCAATACCTAATTCTCCAAACTAACATCATATGAATTGAATGGCAGAAAGTAAGGAGAATTTAATAATTGAGATCTTGAGTGTGAAAGAGTTATAGAGGGCCATCAACCCACAGTTATTAAAATAAAAACTCAATCCAGAAAAGATGAAATTTCATCTACATGTGCTCATGTCCATTTGCAAAATGTTCCACAGACAACTGCTGTCACACACAGTCATAAGCAGTTTCTTTGTCTTTAATCCATGCATTTAAATCTGACAGATCAATGGGTTAGTCGGGTATCACTCACTCCTTCTGGCCTCTCTTGTTTCTTATGTTGTAACTCTCTACATAAAATTCCAGACTTCACATTCACAAATCAGAACTACTATTAAGAATAAAAGGATATAAAAATTTTCCAGTTATTTTCCAATGCTTAAGTTAGCTTAAAATAAGGATAGATACCACATAGATACAAGTAGTATTGCCAATAACATAAAAAAATCTTCAGAAAACAGAACAAAAATTGTGCCACATGAGGAAAGATACATCTAAAGAGAGAGTGTCACAAAAATAAAATACATATCTCAGAAGGCAGACATTGATTTTGATATGCACTAGGCAGTTGTGACATTGAGTAAGGGGAAAGACCAAAGCCGGTTAAATACCCAATAAAACTCCCACTATATGAAAATAATGTAATCTCTTCCACACAGTGTCATCACTTTTTTTTTAACCTGATCCATCAATTCAAATACATATTCTGGACACAGGTACTATCGTTTTAACTATGATAGAGCCAAATTCTTGCTTGCAGAATTATAAAACATCCTACAATAACGTGCAGCGGAAGAATCCTTTGGACTGTTTACTTTGTTGTGTGACACTAATTGTTGATGTTGCTTGTGGACTTGTTTGCTCCTACAAACCAAAACATTACAACAATCACAATTGTCATGGAAGAACAAAATATAGTTTCAAATAAATTCAAAACACAAGTAGATATTATGTAAAGGTAATTCCATGACACCAAAGTTCTACTGATTTTATAAAACAAACTTACCAGTTTTTTGTCCATTTTTAGTTTTATATCTCTAGCAAGTGTGAAAAAAGCCTATGGAAACAAAAGCAGTGAGTAACATTGTTAGTAATGTTTGTATTGCACATAATGCTCAGAGAATAACCTAGCATTTACAAATTTGATTACCTAGGGGTTGCAAGATAATTGGGTTTCTTCAAGTGAGTTGATTTTATAAATTAGCCAGTGTTAAGAGTTTTAAAAGATGGTATTTCAAGTGTCACCTAGTGTGGCACTTTTGCAAATTGAGCAACACTCAAAAGCTTGAAAGACTACAAGAAAGAGGACTTAGGGTGGTTTTCAAGAACTATAATTCTAGTTACGAACAGTTATTAGAGAGGGCAGATTTACCCACTCTACAAAATAGGTGCTTGCAGGACCTGTGCATCCTCATGTACAAAGCAAAGCATAAACTGTGTCCTGCATGTGTAAGTAACATCTTTAAAGTACACAATAGTAATTACAATTTGAGGCAAGCTGATTTCTCTATACCCAGGTATGAAACTGTCACTTATGGCAAACACTCATTAGATTTCTAGGGCCCAGGCTATGGACAAAATTACCCAAGAGTATAAGGGAGGTCAAGACCCTCAAGTCGTTCAAAGGTAAGATACGCCAACTCAGTATAAGTGAGCTCTTGGATGATGGCTGCACATGCTGTAGCCTCTGCTCCTCTTGAATTTTATACATTTTTATTACAAATCCCTAACTAGTTAACTATACATTTTCTCTTAGTTTTAATATATAACTATACTACTGTAAACAACTCCTAGTCTTTTTTCTTTTTTAGTGTCCCCAAATTAGTAAGGGATTTTTCCCAAGCTAGACAGCTCTTGACACTTTTAATAAAGTTTTACTACTACTACCACTACTCTAGGTCAAGTGAAATGCAATTTAACAGAGATAACAACAAAGAGCATCAGCGTTCCCTAGAAGTTAGTGGTTTGTTTGCATATGCGCATGCGTTGGAATTCCATGTGCTCTTGGTTTGATTTGTTCTTGCATGTGCTTTGGGCATGTACTTGCAGCGTTCCTGGGCAGTTTTTCCCACCCATTCCCTCCCTCTTTCCATTGTTTATTCAATGTGACAGGTGCCTGCTCCCTTTCTTGTGTAGGGGCTCATGGCTGGGTTGCCAGGATTTGCCAGCCATGAGAGAAAAGTCTCCATCTAGGAGCTGGCTGCCAAAAGTGGAAGCTCCTGGATGTTTCAGACACTCAACCTCCACTTACCAATGCACAAATGTTAAGTACGATGAAGACAATTTTCAGATGAGTAGTTAACTCTTTGAAATCCGATAATTTTGTAAGTCCCTGATTTCATTATGAACTCTTTGACAACACAGATAGAAATTGTGAAGATTCTGGAGTATTAACTTTTCAAGGTCCTCTGTGGTGTGGAGTACCCAATTTTGTTTATAGAATGTACATTGGCACAATTATACTAGCATACCTCTTCTACATTGATACTAGCTTTTGCACTCGTCTCCATGAATTTTATACCATATTCTGTGGCCAACTACACAAAGAGGACAAAAAAATTTCAACAGAGCTTAGAAAAAATGCATTGTAACAAGCAAACTGTGCATATTATTCATCTACATGAGGACAAGGGAAGCGGAAAAACATAAATTAATACAATAGATCAGTCTTGAGTAAATTATGATGTTAACTTTTAGAATTGCCACCTTCAGAAAATAATTGTCACAGATACTTCTGTTGAAAACTTGGCACTGGGTACCGGCAGTGACTTGTGTTTAACTTAACCAGGCTTCCCTTTAAACACTGTACAGACATGGTTACTGTTTACCAGAGAAAACATTTTATTCTATTTCACTCGATTACAAGACCAAACCTTAAGTGAACCACACTCTCTGAGGAATGAAAAAAACCTTAATACGAACAAAATGCTAAACTATAACTAATATAATATGAAAATGGTCGATCGCAAATAGCACAAAAGGATCACGTAGTGCAAAAAATTCTAATGAACGCCATATCCCACTGATTAATGCAATTGTCTCCTGTTCACACGCAATAATTAGCGCAATTGTCTCCTGCTCAGTTACCTGCGTTCCTCTTTCTTTTGTGACTAATCTTCTGTCCTCCATATCACATTTGTTTCCCAGAACCATTTTCTCCACATCAGAAGATGCATGCTGGAAAATAAACCAACAGAGTTAGTTGATACCCATTAAGGGTAACAACAAGAAAGGAACATTCCATAACAGTGAAAACACCTACATGACTTGTACAGTTTCATTTTGGGAAAATGCAAATGTACATCACAATTCAAATGCAGTACTAACCTCTTCGATATTTCTGATCCAGTTCTTGATGTTCTCAAAAGATTTGTCATTGGTAATATCATAAACAAGCATGATTCCCTAAACATTGATAAACAAATGAAGAAGGATCTGTGTTTCATTCAGCAAATAGAGGTTTTGCATGGCAGGAACAATGAAAATATTTTGCATAAGAAAGAAGATTTTTTCCCATAGGAAAAATAATCTATTGTTCCTGCCATGCAACATAGCTGCTGTGCAAAACCTCTATAGGCATTGCCTTTTCATAACAGATAAATACTATACGGTTTGTGGTGGTTGTCTAGGCTGACCACTTCTGAGTAAGAAAACAATCTGAACTAATTGTTGTTGAATAATTCATAAGCAAATTTAGCATTCTTCTTACCATGGCACCACGGTAGTAAGCGGTGGTGATAGTTCGGAACCTCTCCTGTCCAGCAGTGTCCCTGAAAGCCAAGGAAATGTGCAAGAAAAAATCTTCAATAATGCCACTGCCTCAAAGAAAATGATTTGGTCAAGCCTAAAAGCAGATTCTCTTACTGTCTTAGTTCCCATTTCCTTTGTTATCATTTTTCAAAATATAGTCAACATGAATGGTTTGAACTATCAATATGAAATAAGAACCAGACTTTCCGTTTTACCTTTGACCTAGTCAAGCAGATTTCAGGTCACTGTTGTAGTTTTAAAAGCCCAAACTTACCACAAGCCCATTGACAGCTTTTATTCTCGACGGCTTTTCAATCCAAATGCAAAATGGCGACCTGAAAATCTCAGGTACGCGCAGAAAGCAAAATTTCAAGTTTTTGGGTTGAAAAGTAATGCCCCACTTACAACTTTTACTTTTCTCTCTTTCTCCTGCACTTTTCTTCCCCTTTCTTTGCCTGAAGTTTCTCCTCACTTGCTGGAAATTTAGTAGGCTTCATTTTGGTGTAGAGATTTTTTAGGAAACTACTCATTATTTTCAAACCACATGCTCAGAAAGGTAGGTGGGTAATGGAACTAGATTTTCGTGCAGATTTTCAGGTCACAGTTACATGGTTTTTTGGCTATTTCTCCAATCTCCTTTGCTCAATTGCGCTCACTCTGGTATCGTTTGTAAGATATTATCAACCTGTTTAAGTACGTGCTCAAAGTCGTGCTCCAAGTCGTGCTCCGGGGTTAAAAGTGATGACGTCACAGGGTGTAGAAAGGGTGTGGTTCCACATGGGCGCTTACCGGCACACTGGACATCAATAGGTTAATCTCCAGAATATTCTACAGACAATTGCAAAATTTTCAAGTTTCCTAAGTTTCATGTCCATTAGCTTTGCCTTAAACTTGATTAAATAGTGCTGAGCCATACGTATCATGACTGTTATTCCTCAAAAAGTATGGTGTTAAAGAGAATACAAGACTATGCTCTAAGAAAAACTGAATGGAGCCCAGTGCTCTGAAACTGTGAAATCCAGGGTGCCCAGCATATGCTTTTTATGAAAAAACTAAGATTCCTGAGTCGCTCAAGAGCAAAAGTAAAGTGCCAGGGGACACTGGGTGCTGGTAGACCACAGCCCTAGAATATGGAGGAATTTCTTATAAAACAAGCCCTAACTTGATATGCAAAGAGAGTGTCCATCACAGTCTTTAGTGCTGTAAGCAATACATGGCTCCTAATGAGGGTGAACCTTCTTTATGGTAGTGCCAATTGTAATCAGATGTGTTTGGTGACAAAACAAACATTGTATATAGCACTGAGATCTATACACAGTGATGTGTAGTAAAAACCACAGCAGCAGTTAACAGATAAGATTTAGGGACTGACAAAAATTCCTTTAAAGTACTTTGTTTGTGTGAACTTAAACAAATACACACAGAGAAGAACAAAGGATTGTCTTATTATACCCCCTGAAAATTTTATCAAATAGTGAATGTAGAATTGAAGGTTCATTACCATCACATACTTTTTTTTTTTTTCCAGAGGATAAAAATAAAATTGTGACTAATGGAGTGCTGCTACCACAAATGTACAGATCAAAATCATTTGAAGTCTGATCATGATTTACTAAAAGCACTGTGAAAACACATCCCTAGAGCTAAACTTACTTTTGGTTTATTTAAACTTTCTAGCAACATTTACAGATCAAAATAGAAAAACTGAAAAGTCATGTTACTATCTCCAGCCATTTCTTAACTACAAAAACAACTTTTGAACCTCTATGCAATGTGTCAGCGAACGAAATGAATCTGTAACAAACTATATCTGCACATCTCCTTAATCAATAGTTGACGACAAACTTTACTGCAGTACCGAACCCGAACAAATTTGAAGGGACCGTAAAATTTAATAATGGCGTGAAATACTGATTTGAAATAAGTCCAAAATCGGCATTGCGACTTGGCCTCAGTATTCAGAAATGCTGCCAGGTTACTAAACAGCGGTTAACTGCTTCAAGTAATTAAGAATTATGGTGTCGCTTGCACAAATAACAATTCATAAGGAAATGAGCAATGGCTTCGATTCTGCCTAAGAATTTGCGCGAAGTGGAGGATGCAACCTAGTGGCGAGCATGAGATGATTTACTTGCCCTTGCAGAATTATCACTCACCATATTTGAAGCTTTATCTTCTTCCCATCTAATTCTATTGTCCTTATCTTAAAGTCGATGCCTGAAACCACACAAAAGAACTCTTAAATGCATAGTATTCAGGAGGCCCAAAAAAAGAGAATCGAATAAAATTCCAAAGCAATCGCCAAACAGTGTTGGAAGGCTTCGCGAATTTATAAGATCACCGACCTATGGTGGAAATAAACGTTGAATTGAAGGCATCCTCGGAAAATCGGAACAGCACACAAGTCTTTCCAACACCTGAATCCCCAATCAGTAATAACTTGAAGAGAAAATCATACGTCTTAGCCATTCCAGTACTACGATGAAGCAAACTGCTGATCTCTTCTGACTTTCCGACTATTGAACTGGGCAGGCGTGGCAAAAAGACCCCGACTGCGCAGACGTAATAGACACACAGTGGGTAGCCAGGCCATATACATAAGCGTGAGAACATGGCGCGAGTTCTTTCCCAGGCTCTTCGCTCCGTCCTGCTTTCTTCGCACAAGACACTTCCGTTATCCGTTATCGATTTCATGTAAACTGCCTCAAATATTATAAGCAACGTTATGGGCGAGAAAGATTATGAAGCGACTTACAAAATTCTTATCCTGGGAGACAGCGGTGTTGGTAAAACCTGTCTGATCTTTAGATTCATCGAGGATGTATTTTCTGATTCCTACATCTCAACGATCGGTATGTTGTTTCAACAAGTCTCAATGGATTTTCCGCAATCGATCGTACTCTCTCGCAGTCCGTGTCACGTAAACATGAACATGCTCAATTTTTAAGGCTATTATTTTCGCTCTTCAGCTCAAGTATACTCAAAATACGTTGTAAATACTGAACTAAATGTAATATCGGCGTTTTAAGCTCCAAATCAATATGAAAATATATCATTATTTATAGGAATGATATATTGCAGTTTACACTTGAGTTGTCGAGATGGTTATACCGTATATTACCGGCTTTAGGAGTTGAAGCTCCAACTTTGCTTTGCAAAACGATGAGTTTAATAACCAGCTTTTAATGATCCCTGCTAATTTTTACTAGTTAAATGATGTAAAATTATTGGAGGGCATAATTTTGTCAAACTTCTCTGCTAAGTAGTCAAAGTTCGTATTGGACACAAGTATATTCTTGTTTATACTTCTGTTCGATTTTGAATATTATTTTAAGATGTGACAGTCTTTCAAAATATTAGATTCCACTTTCATAGCCACTAGCTTTTTTTTGTGGGGAAATTGAGCTCATTAATCGTCATCATTTACATAACATGTCACAAATGATACAAAATGGTTAATTTGCAAGATTGAATACGTCAATGTAATGGAACTTGTAGATTATATCAGCTAACTTTGATACCTTCTTGTGACAGGTATCGACTGTAGAAGCCGAGTTATGGATTTAGATGGTACTAAAATACGACTTCAAATATGGTAGGTGCAAAAAAACTATGAAATCTCTTAAAGCTGATCTGCTTTATGAAGTACATCTTGTCTACAATGTGCAATATTAATTTTCTCTCAAAGAGGTAGCTAAGGGATTTACATTCAAATATTTTAATTTTATTTTTATGTAAGCAAATTTTATAAATGCCCAAACTGTTCGTAAAAACAGGGATTCATGATATTTACGCTTTCAGTTCTTTAGTTCTTTGCTGGTAAATTTCCTAAACCAACAAGCACAAAAAGAGACGGATGATAAATTCCAAAACCATGAAAAAATAATGGCGTAAGATACAAAGTACATACTTCCAAATCTATGCTTTCTGTCAAAGCAAATAAGCCAATCTTTACAAATGTTAATTATTAAAGATTGGGCAATAATCAATTGTCTTTTTATTTATCTTTTATCCTAATGAGGCCTTAATAATTAATATTACATGCAATGCTACATTCACTGACCTTAATCCATACAGAAGCAGCCTTTACTTATTTTGATTTTTAGTGGAAGGACTGAGGCAGGAAATTTATACTGAAACTATTCTGCATGCATTAAATTTTTTGGTAACTGTCAGCAGAAAATTGTTTTTGATGTGCTGTACATCATGCATAATTATGCTGTGTTAATTCATCATTAACCTAATCTGTTTCAAATAATTTTGCCAAAGGATGCTCTCAGCATGTTTTTTTTTTTTTTAATGCTATTGTTGATTTTATCTGGTGCTTTGCCTCACATTTTTTTTTTTTCTGTCTTATTTTGTTTTTTTTTCTTTTTCCTTTTTTGCTTTGAAGGGACACAGCTGGCCAAGAGCGATTCAGAACACTAACCAGTGCATATTACAGGGGAGCAATGGTATTAATTAGAATTAATATTAATGCTTATAATCCATGAAATAAATTTTCTTGCTTGTAATTGGGCTGAGCATGTAATTTGACAAAATATGAGCCAATTGAACACTAGGAAAAATTTAGTTATATTTCTCAATTAATATTCCTCATTTTCCCCAAATTCCATTTAAGCAGGGAAAAAAGACATGAAGGAAAGGTGAAATAAAAATTTGGTTGAGCAACTTTCATGTTGTAACTAAACATTTCCTAGGGTTGTCATTATAAAGTAAGTGTATGTTACAGATGAGTAAAAATTATCTGGTCTACATTAAGATTCTAGATTTGAATGAAAGATAATGGATACCATTTAAAAATTCATCTGTGGAAATCTGGTTAGTGACTGAAAGATAATCTGCTCTCTGATTTTATTTGAGGCAGTTAAATTGGAATAAGTAAATGAATATAAATCCTTTCCTGTGGTAAAACGAAATTCAATATGATGTAACCTTTTCAATTTCAGGGAATTATTTTAGTTTATGATATAACTACGGAGGACTCATTCAAACACATATCACAGTGGTTACAGAACATTCAAGATGTAAGTAAAATTTGTCTGCATCATCAGTTAGTGCTTTTTTGGTCAGTGTTTTTTTTAGTCAAAACACTTAGAAATAAATTTAATTTCATTGCATTGCTGGTGGCCTCTCTATACAGGGTGCTCCTCCAGATCATCAAAGTTCTTCGTCCGCATGCTGTCACTGTCTGTCAATGAATAATCCTTACTCTTTATAAGATCTTCTTACACAGCCTTAACAAATACCCCACAGTTATGTTATAAAGCTCTCATTTAAAGCCAGTTAGTCTTTCTGTGTATAAGTCAAACATACAAGCACTTTAGCAATGGTTAAAAAATTGATAAATCCTAGTTACAATAAAAATAATGGAACAACTCTCTATTTTTTTTAATGTCTTAGAAGATCTACTTTATTCATACAAAACTCTTATTCATCCCTATTTCCATTCAATCATATGGTGAATTTATAATGTTAAACAATAACAAAAAGTTTTGCATGACGATGAGTACTTGCTGCCGAAAAGTGATCCCAATTTTTTTGTATATTTTTGTTAAGAATGCTTCACCAGATGTCTGTAAAGTTCTAGTTGGTAACAAACTGGATGCTGAAGATGAAAGAGTCATAGAAACCAGCAGGGGAAAATCAGTAAGACACAAGTTCATCTTTTTCAGGGCAACCCAAGACCATTGAATGGGCCCTTAGAAAATCAGCCCCTCGATGAAATATGTCTTAATCTCCTAAAATTCTTCAATTAATCACCTGTAAACTACCGATGTTCACCAGCCTATATGTTTTCACAGTCAGTTTAAGAATTTGGTATTGATGCACATAGAAGTTTCATGAACATGTCTATGGAGCCTTGAAAATCGTTAACGTTATTCGTTGTCTTCGCCAACGTTACTTTATGTTTGCCGTGATCGTTATCACTGTCGTTGTCCGTGCTTTGACGTCGCTGTGATTGTCTTTACTGTCGTTGTCCGTGCTTTCGCTGCCATGATCGTTATCTCAACCGTTACTATCAGTATCGTTTCTATAAACGTCCGGGTGAAAGAAGTCCAGAAAAAGACTGTTTTTTGTAGCTAGCTGCGGAGTCAGACTTTTCGCCTACCTGAGAGAAAGTTATCATCAGAGTCAAGGGTGGAGCTTGGTGTCAGTCGAATGTGTCAACAATTTTCGTTCGAGAAACTGGTAACTAGTCTTCCCGTGGTCTTCATTGCTGCGATGCCAGCAAATTTTTTATCTTGATGATTCTCGAAATAATTAATAAAGTTATCATCAAATAACAAGATGTCACAATTTTAGATTGAACTAAAAAAAGAAAGGAAGTTACTGCATAAGATCTAGACGGCCACTGGCTATACAACGATCAGTGATTTAATCTATGGAATTTGAGGTTTATACATTTTCTTAGTCGAATTAAAGACTTAAAAATAATTCATTTCAGGAAACCGAAGGCTATTATCTAGAATTTTTCGAAACCAGTGCACGGACAGGGCAAGGTGTTACAGAGGTAAGGAAGAATCGAAAATTTACTCATTTTACTTTTTTATAGCGTTTCGTTTTCCTCCTTCTATGCCCTCGCTTTTAAGTTGCACAGTAGGCATCGTCTAGGTTCTTGTTTTTGAAGAAACCGTACGGTTTCGACGAAAGATGTGGGAAAAAAACTTTATATTAATCCAGTTCCGGATATGAAGGTGATCTTACAACACTGAGTTAAAACGATGCACAAAAGCTAACCCGCAAGACGTTAGTCTAGGATCTTCCTATGGGTAGTCTTCCTTATGGGTGATCTGTGGATCACAGTCCTGTTTTCTCCACTTGAATCATATTGCAACTTTTTGCTGATAATCATTAAGTCTTTTTAAGGCGTGATCCACTCGCCAACACTGGAAATTCACTCGGAAGGACAACTAAAACGAAACTTTATTTCAAAGGATACACGAAAAGGCTCAAATGCAATTGCGCATGGAGGTTATGTGTTTCTCTCGTTGTTTTAGTTTTACAGTAGCCTATTCCAGGAGTTCATAAAATTAAAAAAAATAAAATAAAAATAAAAAACGCAAAGAAATAGTTAACGGCGTGGAAGCAGCAGCAGAGCGAAAACGAGGGAGGTTTTGGGTCGAGTCGCGTAGACAGAGTTTTTTATGCTACCCGACCCAAAATTTCCCGTTGCTTTACTCCTCCGCTATCTTCGCGCTGTTTACTATAGCTCTTCGTTTTACTGAGTGCCTGGAACAGACTAGCTTTGAAGCTCAACGACGTGACGGTTGTTTTCATTTTAGGCTTTTATGGCCGTTGCAAGACAGATTAAAGAATCCAGAGAAAGACGGGTTAGTTATAAGAGAGATTTAGCACCGCGTTCAGGTGAAACGTTAACGGCAAGAGTGACCACGTGACCTCGTTGTTCCCGCCATTTTTTTTTCCCGTTTGCCAGTTGCTCTTTGCCGTGTCTGCGTGAAAGTAACCTATTTCGCGTTTTCCGTGAACGCGAGATTTTCTTCACTTTTTCCCTCACAAAGTAGAAGTTAATTGCCGGAAAGAGAGCGCTCTCAAATCACCATGACTTAGCTAAAGCAGCAGAGTTCACGCTATTTTACGTGAAACGTAAAAGGGCTTGCTGACGTTTGCCGTTTCGCGTAAACGCAGTGCTAAATCTCTCTATTACCTTTATAATTTACGTATGGTTTAAGACTGCGCACTCGCTAAGGGTCAGTGCGCTGGTCTCCGAAGCAAGAGACCGGGCTTTCGAGACTTGATCGGGTTATGTGCTGTGTTAAGTTCAGCAAGACACCCAACCCCGGCAGTGTCTCGCTATTCCCGGGGGTTTGAATAGGTATAGGCGAACTGCCAGGTAAGCCTGTAGCCATTTCTCAAAATGGGTGAATGTACTTTTTTGTACGACAGTATGGTGAAATGACTTATTATCCAACTACACTCCGTAGAGTACAAATAACGCCCAAGCTAAGACGAGTACAAATATCACGCGGTATTTGTGCTCCAGAGGAGCGGTTAGACAGGTTTTCTCGCGTCGCGAAATGTGTAGGTCAGTTAGAAAAAATCTCAGTATGTATGAACTGAAAACATCATACCATGGGAATTACTTGAACCATTTTTATTCATTCGATGCGATGCATAAAATAAACTCACTCATGCGCTGCGCTCACTCGTACGTTTTTTGACAAATTTATTTGATTTTTGAGCTGTTTGTCCCTGAAAATGAAATTCGATTAAAATTGGACTTGGTTTTTTTCAAATATTTCAAAGAAATTTGTACCGTGATCAGAGCTAAAAAAATGATTTCAATTTATCAAGAAATAATTGGACATTTTTCTTTCTTTTTTCTTCTCATTTTCTTTCTTTCCTTCCTTCTTTTTTCTTCTCATTTTCTTTCTTTCCTTCCTTCTTTTTTTTTTTTTTTTTTTTTTCTTTTTTTCTGGTACCAAGTTGCATAGCCTGTCAGTAGGCTCTCGTTACTAACGCTGCAACCAGAAACATTTCGTAGCCCTGAGAAAGTTTGAGTCTTACGATGAAAAACAAGCTGGCGAGAGTTCTATAAGGGGTCTGCACTAATAATGAGAACAAGCTGTCTCCCAAATTGTCTCAAATCTTTCCTCGGTCGGAAAAATGCGCGTCCTGCAGCGCTAAAAGGGGCCTGTGTTATTATTGGTCCATCAAATCAGGGGCGTTTTGAGCTTTCTTAAGTTGCCTTTGTCACTTCTTGCTTTCTAGAATGCCATGTCCACCACCCAAGATGGATTTAACCCCGGGATTGGATCAGAAGAACCTGAAAATTCTCAGCCCGGTGCTTGCTGCAGTTCATGAATGGAAATTTTTATTATAAAGATTATTTTAATGGACGCTGAGATGTGTACCCTATAGACCTGAATATGGCGGTTGAACTAGCTGAACTACGATTATCTTTTCTGGTGTGGAGCTCTGTATTACAACTAATAATGGGTCTTATTTACAGAATGAAGATTTTATATGAGAATTTTAGAATTAAACACAATTTTTTTCATTGATTATCATAAAACCGAAACCAAAGGAATTCTAGACATTCAACAGAACAAAGGATTTATGGAGAACCAAGAAAATTGAAGGTAGATGTAAGTAAACCGTCTCAACGTCAGGATAATGCGAGTAACAAAGTCACGTAGTGGACCCATCACAGTTTTTGAAAATCTCACCCTTGAAAATCTAAATTGATTGTTATTACCGGTGTGTTAAAGGGACAGTGTAGCAAAGCTTGATGGAACACAACTCTCACTGAGTTGCTGAAATACATAATGGGAAACAAAATTGAACATTTTTTTGCACTGATGATACCCGAAAATTGAAGTCAATCTTCTTTTTCTTGAAGATTCGATTTCACTGATTCATCTGTTTATATGGTCCGTTAGCTTACAGTTTCGACATATCTGTCAATAGTATGAAATCAAATGATCGCGGTCTTCATTATCTTGATTATGAATTACACAAGCTAAAAAAGTTGTCAATAATACAGAATGTAAAGTTTAAGTCTAGCCAACACAAGGTTTGTAAATTTTGTAGCGTATTGAATTATCGTAGACGTAGCCTATTCCAGGCGTTCAAAGCGATAGTAGTGCCATGGTAATGGCTGAGTGAAAAAACGAGTGAGGTTTGGTTCCGACCCAAATCCGCTTCCTTGCGGGGCTCTGACACAGATTGCTTCTACCTCGCATTTTTTGCAACGAAAACTAGTTACCGTTTTACTGATGGATGGGCTGCACAAGCTTATTTCTCGTGCAACTTGTCTACTGACGAAACCGTGACAATAACTTGCCCATGAAGATGATCAGTACATTGACGCTTGATGGAGTAGTTATCAAATCACTGTTGAAAAAACCAAAAACCAAGTAATCATAACAGCCAATCATAACAAAGGTTAACGTCACCATTAGCCAATGAGGACTTTGAGTAAAACAGCAAACTACCAAAAGCGGGAAACGCATGCGACCAAGTAACGATTGGTTTTTGGCCTGCATCTGATTGGTTTAGAGCATGGCGAGAGTCTTCTAAACCAATTACAGGCCGATGTAAAGCAAAACCAAAATAACCCCGGATTTCTTTCGACACCCAATTGAAAAACACCTTAATGATACAATCAAGCATATTAAGACACTCGTTAATTTCAAACTCACTGCAGCAAATATTTTTAATCCAAGTTGGTGTATTTTGTTAAAAACTATTACTTTCGAAAGCTTGTCTTTCCACAGATGAATTTTCAGTGAAGACGTAAATGACATAATCGTATACATCTTTTATAACCATATTTTGTAAAGCAAGGTTCTGTAATTTGTAGAGCTGTGTTCTTATAAATCTATGCATCTAAGAACTAAACACCCTCATCTACCTGTATCCGGTCTGTTTTCATGTAACTGTATGCTTCCCCGTGCGTAGATTTTAAATCTAGGCATGTTTTAGCCAGGCTTTGACAATCTAGCCAATGTTTCTCGCGGCATCTCTTGAAGCTATAACCAGTAGAAACTGAGCACTTGGTCGTACATATCCAAAGACAAATTTCCGACTGTATCTTCGCTCCGGAGAAATCTGTTTGCTGCTCAAAGGACAAAACGGTAACGAACAGGTGAACGTGAAAAGAACTTCATGTGTGGTGGTAGCTTTATCGATGTTATCTGTTAGGGCTTTTTCAACTATAAGTTGGGTATTCTTCTGAAGAACAGCACAGCGCTTTTGATTTTACTACTAAATTTGTTCCTTGATGCGAGTTCTCCGAGACAAGATTTGCAAAAAGGGTCAACATTTGCCCCAAACCAGAGTTATTTCAGTCGTAACTTAAATTTCGCGCTCTTCAACAGAAGCACGAAATTTTTCGATTTTGTATGTTTTGGATATCAAGGTCGTCAATAGTGTATGGCGGCACACCACGGCTGCTTTCTATTCACTAATCCCCACCAATCACTGGAAACATTTTCGGTACAGATTATTGCCAACGGCCTCTCAAATGGAAGCCTCCGACAACAAATAATCAACGCGTATAATCCGAGCGATGCGTTCGGGCCGACTATCAACCGATCACATGGTCAGCTAAAAGAAGTTGCCAAAATACTTGTCTAGACACAAAGGGGAATTTCATAGAATAAATTTATTAATACTGGATATGCATAAAACTATAGAAAGAGTTAGACTAAACCTTGCAAACGTGTTTTGGGTTAATATTATATTCAAATCTTCAACATTCACAATAACTGTGCGAGTAAAAGACATGGAAATATCTTATTTATAGCGCTAAAAACAGATTACAATAAAATCACTTTTTCTAAAGCCATCGATAAAAGTAAAGCATAAGGAAAGTAAATTTTCGATGCCTATTTTCATTTTATATACAATAAACATCATCATGGGAAAACTGTCTAAGGGAGTGCCAGAGGTACATCCTTATGGTTTTTCTTATGAGTAGGAATTCCAGAATCGTTGGAATGATTCTGTTACTTTGCTCAGCTTGCACAGTTAAAATCGAATATTTGATTGCAAACAGGGCGCTACAATTAGTGTTCTTCCATTTCTCGTTGAAATTCCAGTTAAACCGCTGGCGACTTCCTCAGATGCCACTTGTTAGTTTCCCTTCCTTCGTTTACGTAACAGTCCGCTTCAGCAACATACCTCGTTGCCGTTTTGCAAACATGTAATGTTTCTCAACGCCGGCCTTGACAGTCCGTTGCTGCTGGATAAAGCGTTACCACTGTGACTTTTGTTGCTGTGTTCCAATAGTTTCCTTTTCGTAGAGGAACTGTCGCAATCAATTACACATTTGTATGGTGAGCTGTTTACTCTCAACGTGGGTAAAACTTTTATGCGGTGGTTGGAACCACAATAAGACGGATGAACATCGCCCAACGAAGAGGAGCTATGCTGCTTGGATGACTTTCCGTCATGAATCTTATTAGACAGACTCTCAACGCTCGTTACAGTAATTAAGGGCGCGGATGAATCGAGACTTCGATCCGCACACATCGGATCTTTCAGATTGGATACAAAGCCATTAAGTTTCCCTTCTGATCTCCTGTTAAGCCACCTTGCTTTCTCGTGTTCTTGCTGACGGTCGCGGCTCGCATTGGGCGCCCTTCCTTCAAAGCAAATACAATCTTGGTGGCAAAACGATTTCTCGTCTCTCATAGCTGAACTTTCACCGGACGCGTCGAGTTTTAGATGGCAAACTTTGGACGGTGAAGGGATATTTTTTCGTGAATGGACTAGCATAACATCCTTAGAATGATCACCAAGACAAGAAAATTTCATGGGGGAGGACTCGCACGGAAAAGCTCTTCCATCTGATTTTTGCTTGAAATTTTGAATTGCAGGTAAGACTCCTTCACATCTTTCATTTTTCTTCTTATGCATCGCATTCATATGCCTCCAACGTCCAGAACTGGAGGTGAAGCTTTTCTCACATTGTTTACACTTGTAACGACAAGTTAAATTGGTGCGTTTTGTCCTTTTGCGAAGCAATTTGTTTGTGACCGTCTCGCTCATCACTGTTGCAGCTGGGGAAAGTCGGGCGCTGAGTGGAGCATTGCCCTTTTCACAATTACTAATAGTTTCTGACGCTGTGATTTGTAGAGGAGGCTTTTTTCCTTTAACCAATTGGCGACTATTTCCTTTTGAGTTACACTTTCCTTTTGATTGACACTCGCGGCCCACACTAGACCTCCTTTTCTTACCATGTTTATTCGCGACATGCCTGGTAAAACCACTGGAGCTCTGGAATCTTTTACCACAGTCCTCACATTTCCAAGGAGCAAAATTTGTCGGTACGCACTGAATAGAATTGCTGTTGGAATCACTTGAAACTTGGCTACTGAACGGTTTCTTGGGAGAGTGACTGTGTGCAATCACCGAGTGCTTGTAGAAGCTGTTAATTGTAGAGAAACCTTTACGGCAGTACAAACACCTAAATGCCCCTACATCATTCCTTGTTGAAAGTGTCGTTGAACGATGTGGGCGACTTCTTCTCTCTTCTATCTGCGAACTACTAACACTCTTTTGGCTCAACAGTTTTCCGCTACAACTTAAGCAGTCACGACTTTTGTTACAGGAAAAGTTAACTTTACAAAGTCGACAAACGCGTGTTGACTCAGCCATGTTGCTATCACTACTTTCATTGCAGTTGTTCTTCTCTAACTTAGTCCTTTGATTAGAAACGTGAACCTTTTTTCCGTGTATGTTCTTGACATGTTTCCTTAAGCCACTCTCAGTCTGAAGTTGTTTATTGCAGTACTGGCAACTCCAAAGGCAGGTCTTGGTCTGAAAGTTTTGCATGTTCCTAGTGTTGTTTTGGGCTTCATTTTCTGACAGATAATCCAAGGGTTTACGGGAACCAGCGGGATTCGATCCAAAGTCATTTCGGTGAACAACTATCATATGTTTGAAGAGACTGTTAATTGTTGAACAACCCTCCTGACAGTAGTAGCACTGGAAAGCCCTCATTGATATCTTTTTGGATGACATCGATAAATGATTTAGATTTCTTTTCCGTCCAATGGACTGCACATTCTTCTGAATATTACTGTTAATAGATGACTGCCTAGATGGTGGACTAATAGATTCACTTGCGCTGCTCAAGTTCCTACAGCAGCGCATACAGTACGATCGCTTGACACTTTGAGAAGGAAAGAATTTAACTTTGCAACGACGACATTGTTTTTTGTTAACAGTGGTGGTTTTATACTCGTTTATTCTTCTTGGCCTACACTCTTCATCGGGATCATGCATCTGCTTCGGGTGTTTGTTCCTCAGATGTTTACGCAAGCCATCGGCAGTCTGGAACTCGCTGCTGCAGTGTCTACACTTCCTAGTAACACTCGTAAACTTCATTTTACTCGCACTGCTTTGGGAAGAGAAACTGAAGTCAACGTGTAACTTCCGCATGTGTTTGGAGAGCCCACTGTATGTCATGAAGTGCTTGACACAATGGCGGCATTTAAATTTTGAAGCGTCCATTGTCTTACTCTTTGACTGAGAAGCAGAACGGTTGCCGTGTTTATTTAACATGTGACGATTCCGGAAGTGGTGTCCTCTATGAGATTGCAGAGTTTTCTTCAGATGAAATCCTTTCCCACATACTTCACAAATAAACTGCTTTGAGGGGCTCACTAATGATACACTTTTCTTTGAACCTGGCACCAACTGAGTGCCAGATAAATCTTTGCTGGGCTGAGGAATCTTCTGCCGAACTTGCGACGAGGAACTCGAAGGAAATGCATCACTGGTAAAAGCAGTTAAAGACTTCAAACTCTTCTGAGATGGACTATGGCAGTGGTCGGTGCTATGGCAGCGTAAGGCCTTCACAGATTTAAATGACTTGTTGCAGATTCTACAATCAAAAGCTGAACTTGCAGCACTTCTTAAAGGGGGCTTTGCTTGCCTTGAAGAGCTTGAGAGGGGCTCACAAAAAGACTTGTCACCACTCTGGGAAGGCCTGCGGCTGTGGTGAGCGATGTGGGATCGCAAGGAAGTCAAACTTTCAAATGATTTGTTGCAGACTTTACAACTGAAAGTTGAACCAGCAGTATTTCTTAAGGTGAGGCGATCTTGCCGTGAAGAACTTGGAAGAAGCTCACCAGAAGCCTTTTCACTACTTTGGGAAGGACTACGGCTGTGGTAGGCGACGTGGGAACGTAAAGAAGTCCAAGTTTCAAATGACTTGTTACAGACTTTACAGTTGAAGGTTGCGGTTGGACCAAGCTTAGGAGAAGACTTTCCATTCAAGGACGGCTTAGCGAGAACTTTCCTTTTACAAGACCTGTGATTGTCTAAAATTTTTCGCCGGTTATGATGACCAATATGTGCAGCCAATGACTCGAGCAACGTGAACTTTTTTGGGCAAAGATCGCACTGATACATACCTTTTGATGCTTTTCCTCCACTGTCGGAAACGATCGGTTTCAATTTGGCACTGCTCTTTGATTTTCGATGTCTGGTGGCCATATGTAAAGCCAAACGACGTTTATCATTGCAAACCTTTGAACATATACCGCACCTAGCAACCTTATATCGCGGATGCTTTTCGCGCATGTGTTTAGAATAGGTAAAGGTATAGAGAAACTCCTTTTTACAAATGTGACAATCCAATGTATCCCTAACTTTGCGCTTTTCGGAAGAACCCTGTGTGATATTTACTTCTTTGTCAGACTTAGATCCCTCTACAGCTTTGTTGGCGTCCACCTTAGCATGGTTATGAAGTATGTGTTTGCGTAAGTCATTGCTAGACAGGCAAAATTTCCCGCATTCGGAACATGTAAAGGGTCCTGAAGGTTTGTGCAGAGCTTCATGTCTAACCAAATTTTCTTCCTTCTTGAAAACCTTACTACATGTTTTACAGCTAAATTCTTTAGAATCAGAGTGCGCCTTCTGTTTCCTGTGCCTCTGTAGGTTCACCAATTGGGTAAAACGCTTCTGGCACTCTAAACATTCAAAGGAGCCATCGGACAAACGTTTTACCGCATGAACTGTCCTTTCGTGCTGCCAGAGCCTGCTTTTATTGTTGAATACACTGGAACACATGCTGCAACGGCAGTTCGATGTTACCGCCGAGTGCATCTGTTTGTGATGCCTATCCTTCGATGATTTAAATGCGAACACGCTACCACAAACTCCACATGTGAACGGCTTTACCCCTTTATGGATGTACTTGTGAAAATGAAGACGTTTTTGATCTTTAAAACTTCTGTCGCAGTGTATGCACCGCCAACGGTGATGATCATTGTTCAGTTGGCAACGGAACTTGTTGTGGTTGGCAAAAGAAACTGGCCCAGAACACACCACGAAACACTTTTGGCACTGTATCGGTCCACCTGTAAGAAAAGCAATAAACATTAAAACCGCACTGCAAAAAATATAAGCACCGACAGTTGCCATTTGCTTTTCCTAGAACAATTAATTTAAGTGAATTCAAAGAAAACAGAAAAAACAGAACAGGGCGCTTGCCTTCCATTTTTCTTGTGGTGTCTTTGTTTAAGATGGCCAAATCACATGCATATTTGTCTCCATACCACACTAGGAGCTCCATTCCGGGCTCTATTGTCTTGAAGGAACGATAATAGATTTCACCCCGGAACTGGAAGGCTACAAGATTCTGCTCATCTTCATTACGAGCACAGTTGACGAAGCGCAGCCAGTTACTGTGTTCTTCACCGCGAGCATCGACAACGTGAGTGACACGTCCATTTTCAATTATCTGAAAGTGACGAAAAAAGCTGTGGTTTAGTAGAAAGGATAAAGTTTAGTTAGAGAATGCGACACAAACAAACCCAAGCACACAACCCAGGTTGCATATTGAGATGGTACTCCAAGTGAAATGCGGGCGCATACGTGCTACTCATGGACGCTTCACGAGATGATTGCAATTTCTTTATTAACCTAACTGATGTATTGATATTGAGCCATCGCATCAACTCTAAGACCCTTCTTGGATGATAGTGTGGCCCTGTGGTTTTGTCTGTGAAGTTGTTTCGCCCAATTATCATGCTAGTTATACTTGTGTCACGACATCGCTCCTCGCAATGCTTTTATTCGCCTGTTTCATCGCCATCAAAAGCATTTACCAAAGTTGTACGTTATTTATTTTTGTCAGAAACAAGTATGTGGATGCTATAAATAAGGTAATGCTTACATCCCACATATAGCTCTGATCCATATTTGGTGTTAAATCTGCCACATCAATCTTATCACCCCAGTAGGGGCCGAACACAACATCTGCTTCGAATCTTTCTTTGGCAAAGATCCCTAGACCAGCATCTACAAACAAAGAAATCAGTAATCATGTTAATAAAGGGGGTAAGGTTCTAATGACTATGGTCCTGCGTTGGTGGGGGTACTACAAGATACTTGAAATTTAGTTTTAACAGTTGAGTTAATAGTAGTTGATAATGGGTCGGTGGAGGGCAGTACAAGTCAATTTGATTATATCAACAAGTTAGAACCAAATAAAAAAACCCAAAGAATTAGTCTTCTTTTGGCCTTAGTAGAGAATACCAGCTCTGTGTAAGTTAGCTGTACCATGCTGATTCGCTGAGATTATGGCATAGCTACATATGGTTGGCTCTTCCTGGCTGTTAATTTACTGATTTACTTTATTCTGTTTTTGGTATCTATCACTGTCACCATAGTGCGCTTTCTGTATCATTTATCATATCCTAAAGGTTCACACTGTTTAATTGAGCTCTTCTGGTATAACATTTTCCTTCCGTTGTGGGTAGGCAGAGTGAACAAAATTGAGCTAACCGCCTCCCGGTTAGCTCAGTGGATATAGCACTGGACTGTTGTGCGGGAGGTCGAGGGTTCGAGCTCCGGCCGGACCAACACTCAAGGTCTTAAATTAATCGAGAAGACTTTGCTACCTTTCTATAACATCAAGAAATGGTTAGAGATTCTAGTCTTCTCGGATAGGGACGAATAAATGGAGGTCCCGTCTCTTGCAGGGTTGGGGTAGGAGACGTTAATTTCCCACACACGAGATTACTGTGTGATGGATGTCCTCCCCTGGGGTGGGATGGGTGGGAAGGTGAGATCGATAGACTGAAGCGGCTGCCAGAGGCGCCTGATATGCTGACGTCTGTTCTCAACCTTACACTGCACCCGTAATTCAGCCTCTGGGCTGCAAGTGGTCAGATATAAACTATACTCTATATTCTAAATTTGAGCAATTACCAGCATACAAAAGTTTAATCCTTCTATCAAAGGAAAACACAAACAATAGAAACTACTCATTGGCCTGAAAATTCTAAATTTGGCAAGCAAATAACACAATTTCAAATGGTTCAAACATTTCTAACATTTCCAAACCTCTTTAACTGAATTCATAGGCAAGTCCTGTAGTTTTTATCAGTTCACTTTTTTGTCTTCTGAAAAACTAATGAAAGATGACAGCTAGAAAACATATCTAACCAGGAATACTTGAAATCTTCAAATCCATGCTACTTGGAATGGTTGACCTTGCCCTAGTCAACCCATCCTTTTCCATAACAGCTGTTGGTTCCTTTATCCATCTGAGGCCTCCATGAACTGAACAATCACCAATACGCAGTTTGTCACAGTGATTACAAACTAAAATGACCACCAAATTATGTCAGTTAAAATGTTTCAGAAATTGGACAAACACATGAACAACTATCCTAATTCTACCTGGAGATGAGAGAAAATGCATGAAACTATCTTTGTGTGAGTCTTCCCCCTCAATATGATTGCCTCACTGTCAAAGTCAAGATTTTAGTGAAGTGCCTAAGAATACACATGTATCTTTTTCCTCATGTTTTCTGAACAAAATGCGCCACTGAAATAAAGCAACTTACAAATGTACTCATCTTCCTCCACTTCAGGCTTTTTGTTGACATAATTTGTAGAAACCCGTAGTTTCTGAAATTACAAGATAAGAGTTCTCTTCATTTACAATTAAGATTATAAAAAAAAAAAACGGAGGGCAAAAGAGCAAAACTGAACAGAATGGGGGAAAACATCAAAAGTCGCCTGGTGGACACTAAACAGCCTTAAATGTAAGAAATTAATTGAGGGTAGCCAGTCAAAGAGTGTAAAACCAACTATGATATTCTCATGTGTAACAATAATAATAAGAAACATCATCCTGAAGGGTTTTGATGGCACCATCTCCATTAGTTCATGTCACTTTAAAACACATTGTGGGGGACAACATTTGTAGGAATTTTTTTGCAGATGCTCTCTCCCAATTTTGGAATTAAGGTCAGACCGCAACAACTTTGGCCAACTTTGACCACAACTGAGCCTTTGGTTTATCACCCTTATCCAAGAAGACTACGTCATCTAATCATTTGCAGATGTCATATCAAAGGCAGTACATTCTCCTCACTAACTTTAAGACCGTGAGTGTTGGTCAGGTCTGGGGCTGGAACCCTAAACCTCCCACGTGGCAGTGCAGCGCTCTAAAACCTGAGCTAACCAGGCTTAAAATATCCCACAGCAGCCATCCTACAGTATTTCCCTTCAGCAGTCATTGGTAAAAGAGAGTAACTAGTTTCCCAGCTTTTATTTTTTATCAGTAGGTATAACAGGTATTCAAGCAGGTCACCCACATGTCATAAAATTCATAAGTGGGGTAGCAGAAATGTGATCTTTCATTACCACAAAAGAAAACAGGAAGGAGTACATAAAAAGTAACTAAAGGAAACCCTGCGAGTAAATTATTATCGATAACTAATGGCTCTTACCTGCAAGGGAATAATAAATTCTTTAAGTTTTGGTTTGTTTTGCATGGTACCAGCATTGGAGGTTACAATAGCTTCCTTGACATCCTTGATGGAGATAAAATAACAAAACAATTGTTAAAAGCAACCTCATGTTTCAGGTATTTATTCAATAAGTCAGTCCAACAAGCATACTGTAACATTCCCCAACGTTGATATGCATGAAGAATGGAAGAGTAACCAACTTTTCCCCCTGACGTTATCACAATGGATCAATTAAATCATTTTTTAAGTTAACATTTTTTTGTACCTGTCCGTCCTTTTCTATTTTTGATAGCGTTAAATTGAATTTCAATGTAACTCCAGTTATAGAGTACTAAGCACTCAGCTATTCATGAGGTTTCCATTTAATGGAATAGAGTGTGAGTTGTTCGCAAAAAAATCATCCATTTTCAACCACCAATACAACAACTAAATGTAAGGAAACCCTAGGAAATTTCTTTCACTTAGCTAGAAAAGTTGGCTGGCTTAAGAGCTTTTAATTTTGTATGTTAAGCGATATGCTGCTACAGATAAGAATTTTAAAAGTAGCAAGGTAATAGGTGCTGTCCACCAAACTTAGCAACTTAAAAAAGCCACCAATTAATCCAGAGAATGGAACCTGGAACTGTGCATGTAAATTTTGTAATGGCAAGTCATTTGCAGAAGGTTCAACAAAACTTAAAAGGCCCCTCTTGATAGCACCCAAAAACAGGTTTATGTCACAAGTCATTAAAACCATTATGGGTTTACAGATGCTTGCTGAGAAACAATTTATGCAACACTGCCAAAGCTAACATTTTGAACAGAAATTTGTGTTTCCAGAATATATTTCTGACTTGATAGACACAAGTACACAAGTTACCTCACAAGAAATAATGTCTACAAATTGATCTTCATTGCCATTCACTTCCAGTTTAACATCAGAATTGATCTGAAACACCTAAGAAATAGAAGAGAGTACAATTAGCTTGTTAACAAACCCTTGTCACATCTATCCACATGGCAGCCACAAAAATACTGACTTAAAATCTGCCTATGTCGGGCTCGAAACTAATTCTTCAACCTACTAGCCAAGTGGCTAGTGACAACTTAGATGTTACAACAATTTCAGTCCGTTTACTTGCCAAACTTGCTAGTGGAAACAAAAAACCAGTAGCCAAAACTGAACTTCTACTAGTCAGGGTTCTTGCATTTTTTAAGGAACCCAATTCAAGGACTTCCAAAGACTTTTTAGGTCATTTTCAAGGACCTTAGCTCTCAAATTAAAGGACCTTCTGAATTAAATTAAATAGGAGCTAACACAAATAAAAAACATTGTGTGCAGGACTGGCCAAAAAGTCCAATGAGCATGACTTCAAACATGCCATGCACATCAGAGCGCTCATGTACTAGGTAACCAAGGTTATTTTCAATACACCAATCAGGCACAAAATATATATAAATTGTGTGTCAAACATCATATTCAGACATGGGATTTGAAAGGAAAACTCGTTTTCGATTTGTGCTAGAAACTTACACTTTCAACACTGAAAACAAAAGACACTTCGATTTTGATTCATCTGCACTTATTTTCAAGGATTTTTCAGAAATTTTCAAGGACCTGAGTCTAAATTCAAGAGTTTTCAAGTACTTGAAAACAAAAAAATTAATTCAAGGACTTTCAAAGAGCATGGGAACCCTGAGTAGTCTGTGGCTAGTTGGCTCTGTTAGTGTCGAGCCCTGTATGTGTGATTGCCCACCTGGTTGCCTTGTGAACTTTAATACGTCTTAAAACATAATCTCTTATGAACTTTTCTAAAGTAAAACACACTCTCACCTCACTAAGGATGGAATTAGTTTGAGTCATAATATCATCATTAGCTTTGGGTTTCATATCAAAAGCCATCTCCTGATCCTGTGAAATATAACAATAGTATGACAACACTTTAACTGTTGAGATCATTTCACTGTTCTTGTTGCTCTGATTTAATTGTTGCCTCAAATAACTTAAAATGTTACCTCACAAGAAACAATATCAATAACTATTTCTCTTTTTTCCTTGTCTTCTTCCGTACTGCCATCTTGAAGTTTGATGATACAGGCAATTTCAGAAACCTGAAATTTTGAGAAATGAAGTTTTAAGAATTTAAATGGCTAACTCATTTTAGAACATTCAGCTATTTTAGCCAGGGTTCTCAATAAATCAGGAAGCAGGTGGCTAACTGCATGGGGTAAGCAGCTGCCAATTTGAGAGCTCCTTCTTAAGGTCTTGAGCATGCTCTTCCCAAAACATAAATGACTGAAGAGGTTCTAGAATGCTCTTTCATGCATTCTTTGGAAGTATCCGCAATGCAATAAGGTGAATGGTTGATTGGGTAAACACACATTGGGTAGAGATTGGAAGAGTGCTTGACCAGAGAAAAAATGTACATAAAAAGATTGTTTTTGTGGAATGTGACAACGGCTTTCAAGAAAGTTTTCTGTTCAAGGAAATTTTTGTAGCAGTGACTTGTGTTATTTTTCGTTGCAATTTACCTTTCACACACTAATTTAACCACTAGGCAGCTCAGAAATAAAGGCAGCCAGCTTTTTAGCTAGCATCAAGCACTTAACAAGAACCCTATTTATCAGCTATGCTTCAAAAGCAAGACAATAACAGTTTTACCTCACAATGGGCAATCATTAATTCCTCCCCATTTTTTTCTTGAGGCTCCACACAATTGCTTTCTTTGACGTTCTGTTAGTTTTTAAAGGAATTTAAGTGTCAAAATGAGGTCTCATTTTTTCATCCTTTTCTTGCAAAGGTTTAGCACCACATAAGTTGTTTCTGAATTAAAAAGACCTTAATTTGTGGTGGCACTTCGAGTCCCTTGCTATAAGTTGCATTGCTCTTACACAAGCAAACTTTGTTTCACAGTGAGGCTAGACATGTATAAACAAAGCTTTTATCCTCATGGACAATATGCATGGCAACTCTCAGATAAAGTTCAAAACATACTGTACAAGTAACTGACAAAATACCAAACAGTTAAGCTACCTTTAACATTCTTGTATAATTTTCTTTTGTTTGTTTCTCTGACAGGTCAATTTTACTAAGCCCAATCAAACTGACTACTGTTGCATTATTACATTATCCTTTTTGTCTTTTGTTTGTTTCTCTGACAGGTCAATTTTACTAAGCCCAATCAAACTGACTACTGTTGCATTGTTACATTATCCTTTTTGTCTTTTGTTTGTTTCTCTGACAGGTCAATTTTACTAAGCCCAATCAAATTGACTACTGTTGCATTATTACATTATCCTTTTCTCAGGCCTATTGGGCTTTTCCCTGGAAAATCAGAGTTTAGCAGTAATTGACCTGTGAAAAATGTTTCTATAATCAACGCAGTAACAGAATTATAAAAAAATACACTGACCTCTGTTGTCTCATGAACAATTTCTTTCTCAAATAGACAAGTTAACTTGGGTAGAACATCAGGTTCTTTCAACAACTGCCCTGTGCTACAATGCACAGGCATCTGGGAAAACATCATCAGAGCATTGTCAATTGAGCTTTTGAGAAGCCCTACACTGGTAAATTTGGATGGGAAAGACAGCTATGAAAATGTATTTATTTTGTGCCACCACTCTTTTGGGACTCATCTTTTCAGAGGACACTGCTACTCAACAAACATAAACCTTGGTCTCAATGGAAAAGATATTTCTATAAGTTTTGTACCCTTTAAATTCATCAAGAGGACACCTTTACTTGAGGAAAACTTCAACTGATTGCAGGTTCCATTGAATAACTTTCATCATAAATTACAGTCAAACCTACATTATCAGCCACCTTTCCATGATGGCTGCCTCTAAAGAGCTACTTTTTTGTCCTAACAGATGGGTGATAAAGCCCCCATTGTTATTAATTCAAACTTCTCTACCAGGACAACCTCTGCTCAACACCAATGACATCCAAAAATAATTTTTTCTTAGAACACCAATGTTTGGGTTATCTGTTGATACTGGTAATTGTATCGTGATCCTTTTATTTCAGATATCTTTTAAACAAAAATTTTATATCCTTTAAAAAATGTTCTATTTTACCACCCAATCCCCATAACAGGGCCCCATTTAAGCTAGTTATCTGCTAAACTGGGCTACCCTGTATAAATATTCGTAAATACATACATAGTTTACATACATGTAACAGTCATCTCTCTACAAACTTCCACTATCTCCCCCAGGTTGGTTGCTGTTAGGAGGTTTAACCACTTTTAAAATGATAGGGATTCAGCATTCAAGAATTGAAAGGTTCACCCCTTAAACTTCCATAAGTGACCAGGACATAATTTCTCCTTACAATATCAATATGATATCAAGCAGACAAGTGGTGAGAATAAAGAAAAATTTCAATTAGAGAATTATTGGTTGATCCAATACCAAATTCTCTGAGCTAACATCATAAGAATTGTATGGCAGACAGTAAGGAGAGTACCCAGTGAGATCTCGGCAGTGAAAGGAATAGAAATCAAGACTTGGGGTAGATAAAAGGTTGTACACTCAAAGTATACTGTGCATTCACAGTCGGCATTAATGGACACAATATGATAGTCAAGTATTTTGAAAACGAAGAAAAACATTACAGTGTGTCTTAAAACAACATTGAACTTGCTCTTTTTGACCTATCAAATTCATGCATTTTGGCACTTAGAGAATGACAGCAAAGCTGGAATTCATATTCATTTTAAAAAATGATAGTTATGTAATGGTGATATTACACCCCAGATATCCCCTCACGTTAGCTGCTGCAAGAATTTACCGACTCATTAAAAACTGGTTCATAAAATCAATGGGTTCGCAGACTCAATTCTCCAAAATTTCGTACTTTGCAAATTATCATAATATAAGGAACACTCCAGGCAGGTATAGAAAAAAAAATTTGTATTTATTTCCGTATAATCCCATGCGCCATTACGCATACAATTCTTGGATAAAAGAAAGCAGAGGCAAAACATCAGATTGCCTTTGGGATTATTGCCTTTTTTTAGTATGGGGTTATACGGAAATCTTTCCGAGAAATCACCGCAAGTTCAAGCTTAAAAAAACCATTTAAAGTTATTAGCCTTAGCTTTAACTATGCACAACCGACACGTGAATGAAATAATTACATTCCTAAACCAAACAAACATATCCAAGGCATTAACCTCTATATCAGTTCAGGCATAAAAGTTAAGCTCTAGCGATAACTTATACTATAACATTCAAAGTTGATCCATACGTAGGAAACAAAAGACGTACGGGCAAGGTCAATTGAAGAGCAGAAATCAATTACAATAACTAGCTATCCGTTCAATACTTGGTATCGCGAGCTATTCACCGCCAAAATCAAATCATCGAACGTGGCAGATTTTCAAACAAGAAAAATCCCAGGAAAATACTGAGGGAAAGAAATATCTTATCGCACCTCGAGTTTTCGAACAAGCGAGGTTTAACTCTCCTAGCACATGGGGTGATATTCCCGATCGCTCTCGCATCGTGTATCGAAGACTGGGTAATCTACATGTCCCTAATAACATATACTGCATGCTTGAGCGTGCAAATCACTCATTAGGGCTAAAAAAATGACCGGGAGACGTTCAGAATGAAAAAAGAAATGCTCACCTGACTCAGAACATACGCCATCACATTATGTGGTCGGCAACCGAAGAGGATTGATCGAAGACGGCGCGAAAGTAAGCGCGCTGCTCAGCTTCCCAGATCCCAGAATTCAGTATTTCCCGCGCTTTACTTTCCTCCTTGCGTGTAGTATGTCATTTGGGATTGGGGATGTCACGCAACGTTAAAAACAACAACAAGATGAAAGACATTAGTTTACGAGTTCGTTACAGCAGTACTTGAGATGACGACTGAGAAGCTACACTATAGGATACTATAATGAGCCAGAGGAAGTCAGTCTGATCAAGAATTTCCTCCTTGGATTTCTTGAATTACTTCTCCTGCAGCGAGGATTGTGACTCAGTCCTAAATTCTCAGATTACCTTTCAAATCCTTGTCACGCAAACTACCTTTGATTTGCTGAAAGTTGCATAAATTCCTGGGACCGATCGTGGTTCGATACATCTGGAGGCTGAAAATAAATGAAAATCAAAATGGACAGGATTTAGCAGCTCATCAATAGGTGGGCTTTGATGTACAGCGTGAGTCCACTAATTTCTTGTCAAGTTGGAACTTGGAGTGTTGGTTTTGCAAGAGTGAAAAACTCGAAAACTAGGCAAAAAATCCGCCAAGGAATCTCCTGTATCTGCTAAACATAACCACCGGAATCTACGGCCATTGGTTCTGAAGGCAAAGGTTAAATTACTTTTAATAGACTTCCGTCTTTTACTATTGACAGTAATTCTATACAAACAAGTAGAATTTACGAAATCTCTTGGAGTATCTACTACAGCTGAAAATATCGAAAATATGAGTACATATCGAACATATTTCCGAAAAAAATTGCCTCCGGCATTGGCATCTTGAAGAGAAGTAGATCTTTGGTTCCTTTTGAAACGCTCCCATGCATCTACAATGCTTTAGTTCAACCTCATTTCGATTACTGTAGTGTCGTATGGGGAATTGCAATAAATCTCTTTCCATTTAACTACAAAAACTACAGAATCGCGTTGCGCGTATTTTGACCTCTTCTTCATATGATGTCAATGCAGATGATCTCTTTGTTGGCGTGACTAGGCTGGCAAAAATCAATCTTCAACGAGAATTAAAAACAGCCACTATGGTCTACTAATCTCTTAATGGTCTCTCCCCAGATAATTTGAAATCAATGTTTCCTGATCGGAGTGCAATGTCTACCTATTCTCTTGGGGCAAACTAGCTGTTTCAATCCCCCGTACCAATTTTCTAAAAAACAGTTTCAGCTGTAATGGTGCGGTGATGTGGAACAGCTTACTTACCAATCTGCGGCAAGCATAAACTCTTGCTAGTTCTAAATCCGGCTGCAGGGGTTTCCTTTTTGATAATAAATAAGTTAATTAATCATACGGCATTCATGGAAAGCAGGCACTTCGTTATTGTTTATTTTGTTGTTATTAGATTTAATTAGTAGTAGATTAGTATCTTTATTACGTCCATTTGAAATCACTGGTTGTCCCTGTAATCTGATTGCCTCTAATTGGTGCGATTTATTCACAGTCGCACCATTTTTTGCTCTAAATCGTACCATTTTACGCTTGACTGAGTTTTTGACACATGACGTCAGTCTTTCTGTTTTGCATACAAAATAAAATGTAAGAGCGTTTCCGGTTCCCCTTATTATTTAAAAACCGGCTCAGTACTGCATCAGTAAAATATTTGAATTGACCAAGTCCTGTATTTGGGCGATTTCAAAATAGATGTAATAAAGTGGTAATTGAACCTCGTGTCGTGCAATTTTGGTCTGAAATCATACTTGTGGTTTCAAATCGAACTCGAGCTGCGCGCTTGTTCGATTTTGAAATCACGCGTATGATTTCTGCCCAAATTGCACTCCACTCAGTTCAATTACCATTATTAACAATGTAATTAACGCAATTTTAGTAATTACTTTAAGTCCTGATGTTTTACCCGTGTATAAATAGTTAAATAGATAAATAAATAAATAATGAATAGATGCAAGCGCTATCACCATTGCAGTATTCAGTCCCGCTGCCGAATATCATCCTAAGCCTTTGTTCTTGGAAGGAGGTCCCATAAAAAATTATTATCAAATCCGGGAGCAGTTAAATTAAGTTCAGATGTGCTCTCTCATGATGTGTTTGCATAGCGCGGCAGAAAAAATGGTCGCCGCCAAATCCAACACTGAGTTTCAAACACCATCGAAAAACATTATGCAATCAACAATATGGTGCTTTCTGATTCAGAAAAGACAACACATGGCGTGGGCGACCGTTGGGTTGAGACGTAGATGAATGCCTCTTTGGTTACCACGGAGATTTTAAAGTATCTCAAAACCGCCCTCTAAGTGGTCATTCTCTCCTCAACTGAAACACTCTAACCAGCAACACCCACTTGTGTCACCCAAGAAAGTTGTGGATTTTTAATCAAATGAGATATACGGCGAAATAGCCACTTTAGCTTCGTTGGGACAGCAGCCCACTAATTTGATCAGCAGAGCCAAACCTTTCTGGAAATTTAACATAAAAAGACTGATATCGTCATTTTGAAACGTTTTTTCGATTAAAACTGATTGTTTCCTTTTTTGTTTATCCTCTCACCGGAAGCTTATCAGTTTCTCATGACTTGGTGTCCTTGAGCTGGTTTCTTGGCGTGCGTTAAAATGTACTCCAAGTGTGGTTCATTGAACATTCAGGTTTTCGCTTTGCCGCCCATGCAACTTGTGCTTAAAGTGCACCTAACCCCTAATTTTTTTCCTTTAAAAAAATCTTCATGCCTTGGTGAGTATCTCTTCGAAAAAATTTTTGGATTTGGTCGAATCCTTAAATTTTTGTGCCCCGTTGAAGTACCGAAAATCGCATTAAAATCACCGCCATTTTGACTCACGACCGCGACGTCACTTCGAGAACCCAACAATCTGTATTTCGCGCCATTTGCACAGTTCACTGGTTATGTTTGGAAGGTTAGATCAATGTTGGTTGCAAATATGCTGCAGAATGAATCTAGTGCTAGAAAGGCTTTCGCAGGTCGACGACTGTCTGAGAATTCCTTGAGCGTCTTCTCGAAATGACGTCACAAGTCTACACTGCACAGATGCCATTTACGCGGTCGTGGTCCATTCGGATCTCGACTTCAACAGGGCATAAAAAAATGAGGATTTAACCAAATCCAACATTTTTTTCGAAGAAATACTCACCAAAGCAGGAAGATTTTTTTAAGAAAAAAAAAATTTAGGGGTTATGTACACTCAAATCCGGCATGGTACTCTTACCCTGACTTTGATATCTCTTCTATATATAAGCGGATTCATGCTGACGTCATTGTTTACATTTTTGCTCATTTGCATACGACTTTACGGAAAGAAGGAAGCATGTTAGATACAAATTGACTTCAGGCAACTAAAGAGCTAGAAAACCTTAGTACATGGTGAAATTTTTAGCTCTTTAGGTGTAATATTCAGGGAGAAATAGTCCATCAAAAACTGCAAAATTTCTGGGTGGCAAATGCGCAAATGAGCTCATACATTCTATGTAAAATTTGGAGTTTTTAAACCCGTGTTGCACAAAAAGTGTTCAAGGCATCAGGCTCGTATTCATTGGCCGAGTTATTCGTACTTTGATCTTTCGATATTCAGAACTGATTTATTTTTAGCTCCATCAGAAACTGAATTGCTTATGCTAATGAGGCAAATATTGTAAACAAGGATTCCTCTATACAGCGCATTGATTGGTAGCTTCGGATCCAGCGCTATAAGAGAGCTCTATACTATGATTTCATGGTACTCCGCACTTTTCAGGAGTAAAACTGCGTGAAAGAATTTGAAGCGAAATCTTCTAAAGACAGTTGGTGCACGACCACAGAAGTTCGCAATTTCGAAACGAGAGGGAAGATAGTTTCGCAGTAATGGATGCCTGTCTCAAGACTGCATTAACCGAGACTTGCCTCAAACCATCCTTTACGTTTCCTACAAACGCTTCGCTTATTCGAGCAGCTGTTTCGCACCAAAACTAGCTAAAAGCTGTTTACTGCAGTTATCGGTTGAGCGACGAGCGGAAAGTTTGGTGACGGGGTTTTGACCGGGGTTACCACGGGCAAGCTTCCAAGATTCCAATGAGAACCGAATCTCAAGAGCCGTGGGTCGCCCACCAAAAGAAGTCAAAACGACACGTAGCCACTAGAAAAGGAGCCAGTTTCCCAAGACAGGTCTTAACAACTTATTTTATTTCTATTAAATGTTTCTATATTCTACTGTTGTAAATTGTCACTGAAAAATCCCCATGGGGAGTTATCAATAGAGCATTGTATTTAAGACAACAACACGATTTCAACGTCAAAACGTGGTCGCCAAACTTCCATCACGCGTCACTCAACTGGAAACTGTTGCTGGTAATTGCTCTTGGCCCAAATGAATACCATGGTTGTAATCTGTTTGTTTCTTCAACAACGCAAATCAGAGTCCTCTTTCAGGCTGTGACTCCAAAGCGCTAGCATAATCACAAGGCACTTAGCATTTGTCAAAAGTAAATTCTCAATTGCTTCCACCATTCTGTTGGAGATGTTAGGCTAGTGGTAAGCACTAATGAATAAAGGCTGATAGTTTCTAAAGAAACTGTTTGGGGCTGCGTCGGTGGGGGTAACGAAATAATTTGAATGTATCAACAAAGTTGAAATAGCAAATAGGCCACCGTTACGATTATAAAAGCTGACGTTTCGAGCGTTAGCCTTTCGTCGAAGCGAATAGGGCAATTGTGGGTTGTGTGTGCTTTTAAAGGCAGAAAAAGGAGCTAAGAGGTAAAGAAAAAGGTAGCTCCTTTTTCTGCCTTTAAAAGCACACACAACCCACAATTCCCCTATTCGCTCCGACGAATGGCTAACGCTCGAAACGTCAGCTTTTATAATCGTAACGGCGGCCAATTTACCATTTCAACTTTGTTGATGTATTCAAATTATAAAGTGGTAAGCACTGTTGGCTGGCCGGGTTCCTTTAGTCTCTAAGTAGCGTCTATAACACAAAGACCAGACATTTCTGATACGTTTATTATGTACAATGCATGTTTGAAAATAAGTTAGGTTTTGAACTGAAGAACACATCGTAAAACAAGTCTTAAGCGAAACTGTCCATGGCTTCCGACGGTAATTTTCTCGAGCCAAAAAGCATTCTTGTTTTTTCTCTATGTCTGTTCCTCTTGACCAATTCTTCTTGTTCTAGTTTCCCCAGTCCAATGCTTTAACGAACTCTTCCTCTGAGAACTGAAGAAGTTTGGCCGCCTCTATGTGCATCTAGGAAGCAACCAAACGGATTTAGTTCTATCTAACGGACAGACACCGCAAGACATCTAAGGTGGCAACAAATCGTTGGAGTTTTTCTCCTTTAGAACCGTAAGGTACTCAGAAGCGCACATCCCACTAAAAAACGGTAACTAAAAGGTGGAGAAAGGATCTTTTTTTAATGAAAATAAATTCATTGTCATCTAATTCCAACGAATTAACCCACCTTTTGTCGTTTTAGAACATCAATAAGCTTCATTTGTTTCTTGAAGCCAGCCATCAATTCGTTCTTCTGTTTCTCAAGGCGTTTGTTTTCCGCCAACAGTTGGTCGATGCGTTTCCTATCCTGCTCACCAGAGTCCTGTATTTAGAAAAACAAAACAAAGAAATAAATGAAAACTTTCCACAAAGTAACCAAGGGCGAGAACTTGGACATTTATATCCACTTATTGTGTGTGGTGAGTTAGTAACTGTCACGTGAAGCTCACCATAAATCAAAACAGTCACACACATTATCGAGAAAACGATTGATCCAGTGCATGATACAACTCACCTTTGACTGACTCTTGGCTTTTTGTAGAGCAGTCCTGTACTTCTCTGCTTCTTCGAGGGCACGATTCAATCTGAAATCAATACGGTATTAGCTCATTTTAAAATGAAATAACATCTGAGATAGATTTTGGGCCGGATTTTTAACAAAGTTTATCCAGCAGTAATACTTTCTACTTTTACTTTGTCTTCAACTTAACCTGACGTTTCATCTCGACGTTGATTTTTGTCAACTGTGTTTTGAAAGAAAGCTTGACCGGCGCTAACATTTGAGAATGTTGGCAGTTAAAATGAAATCTCTAGTGTACTAAATGAATAAAAACCCGGCGAGTTTAGTTAGACTTCATTTAAGTGACCAACTCTTCGAGATTACGCTTATCATTCAGCATCACGCAAAAATCTCGTAACGTTTTGAGGGAGTGCTGTAGGACACAACATACATTTACCCTTACCTTACTTCGGTGACATTTTTATTTGAAGCTGCCTGCTTTTGTTCTCTCTGTATTGAGTCCAGATCCTATACATACGAAATGACAGGTCTGACTAGAATAACATCATTGAATAAATTCTCGCATTCTGATTGGTTAACGAAGCGAGGTATTTAGCGTGGAATTGTGAGTTGAAAACGAGGCTAAGTAATATTGTTTCGCATCTACGTAAACATAACAATTTTAAGTAATGCAGTTTCCTTTTTTTTCGCATTTTTATTCAGTTATGCGATTCAAGGAAAATCCATGACTTCACTCGTGAATTACGCATTAAATTGCACTTGAAAACCGATATCGCGAAGCGATGAGTGCGATATCGGTTTTCAAGTGCAATTTAATGCGGAATTCCCTCGTCAAGTATTGAATTTTCCTATGAAATCAGAAACCTAATACACCAAGCCATCACAAAAAGGAGGCACGCAGTCACGCAGCAAGTCTAAATAAAACGTACACCGGCTTGAAGATTCCCGTAACTTGAACCCTCCAGAATTGAACTGAAAGGCTTAGAGGTGTCAGGAAAGACTGAATAAAAAAATGACCCAACCTAAAGCAAAATACTGACAGAAGATGAAATTCAATGCAATTCAGTGTACTTTCACTGGAAAAAGTGAAAAACCTTCCGCAAGTCTTATGTAATTCCACAATCAGACAAAAATACATAACTGCTTCAAAACAGTTCTGAGTTTTACCCCAGAATTTTTCTGGAGTTGACTTATTTAGGAAATGACCTGGACAAAGAGTGATCTTTGGTTTGAGTTATCAAAAAATACTATTCAGGTTTCCAGTCACCCAAAGAATAATAGCAGGTAATGCTTGACAGAAACGTTGGGAAATCTATTTTGGTTCGATTTTGTACGAGGTTGGAGTAAGCAAGGAGTAGACTGTACCTACATGGATTCTACAGGCCCTCTCCCAATATTATATCGTGAATTCATTATGCAACCTGCAACTGGGTATATTGAGCCATCATAGCAATGTTAGATACGACAGCCACATTTTCCTCTGTCAATCAGTAATGCTTATCCAGACCACATGAAAGTTATTGGTTACCTTTCTTAAAGACACCATTTGTTGCTCAAGCCCATCATTCTTGTGTTTGCAGTCATCATAAAGCTTTTTGTACTTGTCAATTTGTGACTATAGAGGCAGAATGACACTCTTTTTTTTTGTTTGTTACTGATAACACTATTAAACAACAACAAACATATGAAACATATGTGTGAACTGCGGTTATGAGACGTATATGAGAACGATCCTTGTTACTATTCTATGGATTGTAAAAGGCAGAAACTAAGCATACATAAGTACATGTGGCCAATCAAAACATTTGGAGCCTAGTTAGGGGCAGGGCTTGACACTAACTTTTCAACTTACTAGCCATATTAGATGTTTTTAGATGTTACGACAATTTCATATTGTTTACTAGCCAAACTGGCTGGTGTAAATTGAAAACCACTACCCAAAACTGAATTTCTACTAGTCTGTGGCTAGTGGGCTATCATTAGTGTTAAGCCCTGTAGGAGGAAAAATATAAGCCAAAACGTCACTCCAAAAATCCTGATACTTATTGTATTTATTGTCTGCCATGTATTTCTTAAACTGTTACCTGTAGTTTTGTTTGAGTCTAGTGTTCAGTGAAAGAATATCAACAAATTACTCTCATCACCCTATAGCTAACCGATCCAATTATGTTGCAAGGAAAAAAGCAAGTCAATTAACAAAGTGGTAAACACCACAGCGTACACTATTGAGTTATGGATGCATGCGGGAGGTTGCTAAGCACGAAAGAAGCATGCTTTGCAACTCTAGCTTCTTGAGTGCTTAGCAAACCTCCCAAGTGCATCCGTAACTCACTAGTGTACGCTGTGGTGTTTACCATTTGTTTTATAACATAACATTGATACATTGTAGCTAAAGAGTTCCCTTTTATTTAACAAATCTTACGCGACCAGAAAAAACAAGCGCGCGCAAAAAAAATAGTCTTTGCAAATGGGGGACACAAAATTGACCAATCAGAGTTCGCGCTTTACTTTGGTTATGTTATAATCTCTCTTAGAAATGAAAAGGATAAACAGTCTTCATTACTGGGCTGCACTTTGACATTCAAATATGTAAGTAAGGAGGGGAACATGAACAACAAGGATGAATTTGAGATAAAATGTTACCCTACATGTAATCAGAGGTTTAGGATCATAATGGTATAGCTGCCACAGTGATAGTAGCTACAAACCTGTAATCCCTGATTTGTTTTTTGTAATCTGCCCTGTTCCTCAGTCAATTCTTTCACCTTTTTATCTATAGCTGATTTTTTTTCATCCTAAAAGACACAGATATAAATTTAACTTTCATATGTCTGGGAGACTCACTCATAAAGTGGGGTGTTTGCAGCAATTTCAAGGCAAAAACTACTTACAACATTCCCAATGCTCATAATTTCCCACCTTTTATCATAAGGTTTGAGGCAATTGTGCTCTTTGTATGATAAAAAGATGCAGATGCACGGCAAATTCAATCTTTTACATCACTGAGAAACTCACTCATTAAGTAAGGTGAGCACAGAGATTTCTAGCTTTAAACAATTATTTGAAACTATTCCTAATGTTTGTCATTCCTCACTTTTTCAATATCAGTTTTGAGGCATTTGCATATTTTGCATGATAAAGAGTAAACCTGAACTATTTACCTGGGGTGCATGTGTATCATTGGTGAGCCAGTGTTAAGCATTTACTGCAATATATTTGGCTACCATTTTGGACACTTAGTGCAGAGTAAGGTTGGGGAGAGAAGTAGAATTGCTACAGCAAGGGTGGACTAGAGTCCCAAGGGACCCCTCCCCTTTCTCTGCTTGGTGGGTGTCTACCCACCTGTATTATCAATTAGCACATTGTAATGTAGTAAGATGCCTTTACCAAAACCTATCCAAACATCTCTAAATAATACTGGATACTATCTGTATATTTTACCTTTTTATTACATTCCTCTACTACCCTGTCAAGTTCTTCTTGCATAACTCTCAGTTTTGCCTTGAGGAACCTGATTGTAGCTTCTACAATTGCAAAAAAAATGTATCAATATTATTAAATAGAGTATAATGATCCAGTGGCAACAGATTAATCTTGTAACACTATTTATAACATACATCTTAACTCAGCTCACAGAGAATGACTTCTAGGCCCTTACCTACCACATCGGTGTCCATGTAAAAAGTCTCTGGTTCCATTATGTCAACTAAATTGAAATATGCTACAGTGCTGTAATGTAATTACACAGTAGGCCATTTTACATCTACACTAAAGGGAAGAGGGAGAGTCTCAGCAGTTGTCAAAGAAGCCCCTATGCAGCTTTTAAACTGCTAAAACCAGTTACTGTCAGTAGTCAAAATACCCCCAAAAACTAATTTAAAACAACTATTGATCACTTATGATCGCATGATTTCCCAACCCAAAACATTGTGTCAAAAATTCTTCCTCTCTGGCCATCGTAGCTTGATAAGAAATAGCACACAAACTGCAGTTACAAACATGACAGTAAAACGCATGTTGGGAAATAAGATTAGTTAACTTTAATTGACGTTTCGTATGTTTTGACATACATCTTCAGAAGTGACAATTAATAATACATGTGACGACTACGTTTAAATTTAAGATAAGTAACTAATTAACGTAACAATGAACAAAAGAGAAAATTTTGCAAATACAAAGATGCAAACTAATACAGATAAAGCTTATCGCTGCTTTGATCTCCTCCCCCCCCCCCCACTACTTAAAAAGTAATTTTATGATGGCTCATTTTTTAATGCTCTGCATGAAAAGACAACCCAGTCATATTATAATAATAATACATAAATAAATCTCAGTTCTACTCCATGCAAGGTGAACACATGTTACCTGAACCCATCTCCTCAGCACCAACTGGCAAAACACTGTCATCAGTTGTAGTTGTTGTATAATTATAGTCTTGGGCTTCATCTTCCAGTGTGCTGATTGTGTTTGCTAGAGTTATCCTATCCTGAAGCATATCTATTGGGTCATCAGAGGGTACAGGAGTGTGAGTTACACTTCCAGGTGCTGATGATATTTTAGATTTTGGCCTAAGGTAGAGATAGGAAAAAAATTAGTGATAGCTAACCTTCAATATAAAATATACTGTAATTCCAACTTAATATACCATTAACATTACATTCATTACATCATTGTGCAATCTTGTGAATTGTACCAAAACACCTGTAGCTGCAAAATATGAACATTCTACAGCATACAAATTGGTAGTTTTCTCCCAATCCTCACATTACATCAAACAAATTTCAAACTATTGTGAATTTAGGTGTTCTGTTCATTCAGAACCATACTAGCCAAGCTAAAAATAAGGTATCAAAACTTTGTCTCCAACTTCATAACCAAATTTCTGGCTGATACCATTAAAAAACTGATTGTCAAGCATAAAGTGAACATACTAAAAATCTTCATTTTTTTTTAATATAATTATCATTTAGTTGCATGGATGCATGCTAACTCAGCTAGATGGCACTATTTTGAATTTGGAACAGCAGTGCTCTATGCATGGCCAGATGGTAAAACTGCAAAATTAATAAAACTACAAATTCAAACTGCTACATCAGCTACAGAGAAAAATATTGACCCATTTGATGTCAGGTCAAAATGTTCAAAAAAACAGAAAATTGTTCCGCTATCAAGTGATAGCACTTTCAACCAGAAGTCATTGACCATACATTAATAAAACATTTAACCATGTAAATGTGCAGATGTTCAATGTAAGCCAAATATAAAGGTTTACTTTCTTTTCTTTGTTCTTGAGGTAGGTCTACTTCCTTGTTTGCCAGCTGTACTACTCACAGGCCTTGTCTGTGTTGTAGTTATACTACTGCCCTCGGGTTTCTGAAAAAAAATTCAAACAACTATTAATTAAACAAGCTTCAGAAAAAAAAATTGTGACATCAATCAGTGGTAAACACATAAAATGATTATTACTTGCAAGCTCACAAAAAGATACCTGTTTGAAGGCTGATGATGAAGGTCTATCTACATTTGAAAAGTCCATTGATGGAAGAAGGTCTCTGAAAAGGAAAAACATAATTCAGTGTTCACCAGAAGAACCAGCAGCTACAGTTTTCAATCGCTACTTGTGTCTGAAGCACTGGCTACAAGACATAACAGCGATATGGCTGTATTGATGTCAACAAATTTTAATTTTTCCTTTTTTCCATTTTTTTTTTGTATACACCCAAATGTTTTAAACAGAACTGGAGGGACAAGAATATTATTATAAGTAACAAAGAAGGAAATTGATGCTAGAGAAATAAATGCTCATGCTGAATGGGTAATCACTTCTTTCTCGCAAACTTCTGAAAACATCTCCAGAGAACATTGATCATTGTCAAGGCTGTGCTCTAAGGAAAATTGAATGGAGCCCAGTGCTCTGAAACTGTGAAATCCAGGGTGCCCAGCATATGCTTTGTATGAAAAAAACTAAAATTCCAGAGTCACCCAAGAGCAAAAGTAAGGCACCAGGGGCCACAGAGGGCTGCTAGACCATAGCCTTGATTGTTTTCATGAACATACACTGAATCCCAAGTCAAAAACAGCAAATAGCATTTAAGCTAGACAGTGATACATAACACAAATTTTCAAGTGACAGACTGATCTATGATAGTTACATGACAAAACAATCATGTAACTTGAAAACTACCATTTAATCAAATCAGTTAGAGAACAAAAATTGCACCTCTAGCAGATTACTCTGCTACCTATCTCAGCTGAGCTATGAAGCCACAAGTTGGTGAAACAGCAAAAGCTAGTGAGTTCTTTATTCCTCATGAAAGAATCTAATTTACATGTAACAACTAAAGTATAAATGTGAAAATATTTTTGACCTTTGGATGGGATAAGAAGTGGTGAATTGATTTTTAAAGACAAACTGTGGTATCTAAGTCATTTTAGGAAATGCACTCTGAAAAATTTAGGCTTAGGGATCATGTATTTTTAACACTGTATCTGATATACTTACTTCAGGTCTTCTGATAATTCCACTTCTGATGCGGTAGGTCTGGCAAGAAGCTCATCTTGGTCATGCTGGCACAAATCCATAAAATATTGTCATCAAATGGCAATTCCAACTATCTCTTCAACTAATCCTCATCAAATGGGGGTGAAATGTTATTTGGGTTTTAGAATGGTTACACCCATGCGAGATTGGGGAAAAAGGAGGAGAAGTACCACGCAGGACCAAATCTGCTTTGCCAGCTTGTCAGTTTAGTGTTCAAAGGTGCATGGAGGGGGACTATGGTTTGGTTACCATGGTGACCTCCTTGTTGCCTAGGAGCTGGCATCCTCTTTCTCTACCCCCCAAGCACTTGCATGTACCCTGAAATACTGATTGTTTTAAACTAAAATTATTATCTTAGGGGCTCTGTAATTTGAGTAAAGGAAAAGGTCTCTTCTGGCATTTTTTAATCGCGAATTACTTTTTGGGCACTTTTCTTTTCTTTGATTGGAAAGCTAGGCTTACTATACTTTTCTGATAAAATTCTTTAATTTTCTATTCCATCCTTCAAAAAAACAAAGGGATCAAGAGGGATGAAGCCAGACTTGGTCATTAAGAAAATGAAATTGTCAGAGTGCATGGAGATTCAATCAAAATGTCACCTGTAATGACCTATAAACAATATAGCTCCAACACAACAAGGATCCCCAATCTTGATTCAGATTATAGATTTCATATCACCTTGATTATTACAATGGATTCAGGGTCAAAATAACTTGAGCATTGAATTTGTTTTGTTTTTACCTTCACCTAAGGTGATTCCTCTATGTTGCACTGATGCAAATTATGACCTTGAAAGCAATGACTTGAGAAACATTAAGGAAAAGTGTTCCTTATGCTTGAGACCTTGTACTTATCAGGTTTTTTCAAGTGTTACTTCCATCAACCGCAAAATGTACCATGAACTAATGAAATGGCACTCATGATTTGTGCTAGTTCTGGCATAAATGGGTAAGTTTGGCCCATCATATCTTTTTAAACAAGCACAGTGACCTATTTTTTATTATAGTATTTTTCAAGTAGACATGGAAGGGAACATTTCAGGAAAGTTTATAAAAAAATTGTTTCATAATTTTTTTTTCCCGAGAAACCACTTTAACACAAACGGTATGTTGTAGTTTAAAATTATTCCAGCTCAAAATAACTTCAGAGTTTTGAAAAGAATGCAGTTTTCTTTGTACAAGAAATATAATTATAATCCACCTCGACCAAAGAATCAAACAAGTTTGAAATCATTTAGACCTAAAATTCATTTCAACTGAAGCACATCTTCCATAATCTTGAAGTACGTTAAGAAACAAAAATCAAACAAGTTTGAAACCATCTTAAGTAACTTGAAAATTTCCTTTTCACTCCAACAGACTAACCTGAAAGGGGGAGTCATACAGGAACATGATAATATTATAAGAGTAGTAGAGGTACTAAGCTTACCATTACTTCTTCAGCTTCTTTTATCAGACTAGCAGTTCTCTCCTCCAGTTGAGCATTGAGTCGCCTTCAAGTCAAAGTATAACAAATTATATTAACCATACACTCGCGCTCAGAAGAATTGATGAAAATAAGTACAAATCTGTTAAAAATTCTTCAGAAATAGAGTAAAAATATATTTAACGTGATGCCGTTATTTAAACGACAGCCAGAGGAACAATAACAAATAAGTTTAGTCGGGCTAAACGAGGAGCGAGGTTGCCAGTTTTTGCCGCCATTGTGTATGTTTGTTTATTTAGCTCACGGGATCGTAAGAGTAGCTGAGCACTGCTATCTTTAAATCGACAATAATTTACACTTACATGTACTCCTCTTCCTTGCTCAGAAGGCCCTGTGCTATATTCTTTGTCTTTCCAGAGGGTGGCTTTTCCGTACTTGAAGATCTGGGCAAACTTCCTGCAGATTTTCGACCGCCATTTGAAGAAAATGAGGAAGATCGCTTTGCAGCCGAACTTGGACGTGACTGTAGAAAAAGGAAAATCAAGATTGTTTACACTGACTTATCTTCCTCTGTCTTAAAAAGACAAAATAATTGCAAATCATAATCTCATCACACACCATGGTAAAAGCTTTGTCTGAAAGTTTGTGTTTTCTGGTAGATTTGAAATCCAAGCTTGTACTTACTGGCTTCTCGGTTTCAATTCTAGCGCCATTTTGAAAACCGATACACACTGGGAACCAACTTGTAGCTCCGCTTAGTCGATGTCGGATATTTCGCATTCTTGATTTGGGTAGCGAATGACCTTTCAAGAGTAAGCTAAACAGAAAAAAGGTCGACGATGTGAAATTTAATGTAGTTCACTCTTTTCAGTCACTCTCTATCAAGTTTTGGTCCCGAAACGGCGTTGAAGCGTTGTTCCGAGAAACAACTCAGGACGCGTGGGTATAATCTTAGGAATAATCCAATCTTAGGTATAATCAGAGTTAATATTAACTATGGTATAATTCAAAGGGAAGACAGTGCCCTTTGTGAAATATGGGAGAAGAGCATCCACCCCAGGCAGGTCTGGTTTTCAATCCCACCGGTGCGTACCTCAGAAATGAGCAGTTCAAAGACGTCGCTGAGGAAAACGGGTGGAAATACGTGGGGTATCCAGGCGAAGTCAAAACATGCGACATCACGAGCATCCGATCAATCCTGTCTACGTGGCAGTCGGCTCCAGAATTTTCTTACCCATTGGTTCAATGTCAGGAAAACTGCAAGAAAAGAATCTACAGAAAATTCTCGACTAAATGGCTCGTCAAGATGGCAATGGGGGCTGTCATCATTTTCACAGGAATATGAATGATTTGAGCTGTTAGTCTTGGGGCCAGTGGGCTCTAGAACAAGGTACCCTAGCTAGTGATCTGCTGTTCTTGATAGGAACCCCACGCTTAAGGGAGAGGACAATCGAATAGGCATTTTTTTTAATTAGTACTCTTCAAGTTCAATCGTATGATAATGAGTTTTCGTTTGTGTAAGTTTCTCTTGAGAATTTCTCATGCAACTCTAGTAGTAAAGAGAAGGTATCAAGAGCGTAAGAAAGAACCGTTAAACCACTCATTTAGCATATTTGTTTGCATGGGGATCAATTGATAGTACAATAATTATTCGCGAGGGTATTATGGCATGGGATCATCTACCACAGCGGATAGTTTGAACCCAGTTGTAACTATTGATCTTATAGTTTAATCGTTCGGGTAATACTAATCATGAACGCAAGTCACATGCACTCTTTTCTCATGACAGTTCGCTCAGATTATCAAAGTGTCAGTGGTTAGTACCAACACTCGTGGGTTCATGGTCTTCTCTCATACGACTACTAACGCAACCGATCAAATACGGAAAATCACTTGTACTTTGAGTAAAAAGGGGTCGAAAATAGAAACATCATTAAAACTCTACACTTTTCATTCCTAAATTTATTTTATTTTCCTTTAAACAATCTTAAATGAACACTTTAGGAATGCATTTTCTGATTGATCCAGTTTATGTCCAGTATATGTAACTGTCGACTCATCCACCTAGCCCAGTGTGCTGTTTGATCCAAGCTCGGTATTGTGTCACACGGGCAAACACAGTAAAAAGTTGTTTAGCATTGCAACTGGAAGAACCCCAGCTTACTGCACCGTGTAAAGTGTATGTCTTCCCATCCGCATTCAAGCACACAAACGGGCCTCCACTGTCACCATGACAGCTACTAAGAATGGTTTTATCCACGCCGGCGCACAACATTTGCGGAGTTAACGTTATTGAGACTACTAAAAATAAATAAATCCACAGATAAGCACGAATAATCCTAAAAAAAAAAAACAGTTAATATTCATTGATAAAGATAATCCAAAAATGCTTTGGATTTTTTCAACAACAAAAAAAATATCTTTTTCTGACGGATGTTACTCGAATTCAATACATTCTTGCAGGAGTTAAGTGTCACTTGACTTAGTAAATGAAAGGGTTCCTCAATTAACAAATAGTGGGTTAGAGGACATCACATCCGCAAAGGCAGCAGGCCAATTAACACAGGTTTTATAAAGAAGTATGGTTAGTTCGAAGAATTTTTTGATAAATATAATACAACGTGATAAATATTAGATAATCAAATTGATGCGAGCAAGAGCAGTTTAAAAAAAAAAATTTTCAAATTTACACTTAAGGAAAGTAATCCAAATTCCATGAAAGCAATCATGATCAAATACTCAACTGACTCAGTGATCGGTCCCTGAACTACAGCACCATCTAGGTCGGTTTAATAGATTCTGATTTCGGGTCCACAAGATGGCATTAGCCTCGGCATTTTCACGGCGATTGGTTCAGATCAATAAGATTCTTAAAACATTGGAAATCCATTCTCGTTTTGCTCTTCTTTTACTCTAAATAGTATTTAGGGGTGATGAAGATTTTCCGTGCTATAGTTTCGTAGCATGTCAGCCAGATTTAATGTATAATTTGCGCTTCAGTGTTGTGTACGTGGACATTTACCCGGCATAAAAAGAGAGTATTCAATAAAGCTTATGAATAAATTCTGCATTGAAACGCTAAAAGCAGTGTGCAAAGAACTGACAACGTTATGATAAGAAAATCTGCAAAACTATCTACAGCACCTCCACTTGCTTGAATCCTCTGCCGACACTTCGCTGGATCAATCGGCGGCATCATGGCTTGCTGTAAAATAGGATGAGAACTTCCCGGATGTTTAATCTTTCCCCAGCCTATGAAAGCAGAAAGTTCACAACATTACTAAAACAAATACGTCAAAAGCCCTATAAGACAGATTCGTCGGTTTCAATTGTGTCCTCATCCATTAAGTGACAACCTTCCAAGGAAGAGAAAGTGATACCAAAAAGTGTAAGAGGAAACACGACAATGTTTCAACCATACGTATGATGTGCGATCCTCGCAGTAGATAGCGCTATTTATGCAATAGCGAAAATCAGACCTAAAATCTATTGCATAAATAGCGCTATCTACTTCGAGGATCGCACATCATACGTATCTAATACCGTAGTTCAAAAAAAAAAACAAATATATATGAACTTCATATATTCATTGCATCTCATTTATCACTTTCACGCGTTTATTACGAATCAACTTAACGGCCTGCTCCCAGTTGGCTTGTTAGCTCAATTGGTAGAGCGCTGCACTAGTATCGCAGAGGTCAGTGGTTCGAGTCCCGTACAGGCCTGATTTTTTTCAGGTCTGATTTTCGCTATTGCATAAATAGCGCTATCTACTGCGAGGATCGCACATCATATGTATCTAATACCGTAGTTCAAAAAATATATGAACTTCATATATTCATTGCATCTCAATGTTTCAACCATGCTTGCAATTTGAGAAGGCATCTTCCGTTATCTCCAACGCAGAGCTTTCTAAAGGAAAATCCCGAGCAATTTTTAAGCTCAGTATAGAAAATCATGTATGCATGGAAATATGGTTGGCGCGCTCGACTCCGGATCGAGTGGTCCGGATTCGAGCCCCGGCCGGGGGACATTGAATGAATGAATGAATGAATGAATGAATGAATGAATGAATGAATGAATTTCTTATTCATATTGCGCCCTTTCTATAAAATATTCAAAGGCGCAGTACCCCCCCCCACCCCCATCAATTTAATAGACACTACACAAAGATAGACCACAAACACCTACTCTTTTCGAACAGTGTGTGGGTTCTTTAACGTCCCACAATTTTTTTTTTTTTTTTTTCATATACAAGGGCTTGTGAGACGGGACCTCCATTTATCCTCCCTATCCGAGAAGACTAGAAAGTCTAACCATTTGCAGATATTATTACAAAGGCAGCACTTTCTTCTCAGTTATTTAAAGACCCCGAGTGTTGGTCTGGCCGGATTTGAACTCGCGACCTCCCGCACAACAGTCCGGCGCTCTACCAATTGAGCTAACCGGGAGGCGGTTGTGTTGCGCTCATTGTGACATTGTGTTGCGCTCTTAGGCAAGATACTTTTACTCTCACATTGCCTCTCTTCACCCAAGTGTTTAAATGGGTATCGGCAAATTTAATGCAGGGGGTAACCCTGCGATGGACTAGCATCCCATCCAGGGGGGAGTAGAAATACTCTTAGTCGCTTCATGCTACGGAAATCGGAGATAATTGCCGGCCTGATGGGCCACTGGCTCATAAACAGACTTATTTGGAAATATGCAGAACTCTACATCGTGGATAATGCTCCGCTGGTTAGGCAAGTAAAATTAAAGCTGATTCTACCAACTATAGGTTTCCGGTTGGGCGTGCGAAAAGTTAGAAAGGTTGGCAAAGAATTTTCTTGCGCAAGCCAGCGCGTCAGCACTAAAATTCAAGGCTTGTGTGTTTTTCTCTGATACATAAGAATTGAGGGCATTTTCATCGCATGGGATTCTCATAGTGGACATTAAACAAGCGTATTTCTTATTACCAATCTCACCCGTAATGTAGCATTTTGATCCTGTAGGTACATCTGAATCGCTAGATGGCAGGCACACAGGGTTCACCCTGGCAGAGAGCTTCACAGGCGCAGCGAGTTCAACCAAGGCGATGTCATTGTTAAGTCTACCAGGTCGATTGTATTGAGGGCAAGAAATGATTTGCTTGGCGCCAACCGTCTCCTCTGTTCCTTCGTTAGCATTCTGATTGTGATCACCCACAACTACTTTGTAATTAGCAGGGTTTCTAAAAATAAATAATGGAAGTACGCTCAGGTTGATTTGGAATTACTTCAATCGTACAATCGATAAAGAAAGTTATGTTTACTCTGGAAACTTGGCCCCGTGAAAGAACTTCATTGTATAGTAGGATGTGAATTATGTGTTGCCGTTTTTGGTTGCTCAGTTAATCGGTTTATCGGCCTGTTGATTCTTCCATTTTGAGGTTTGCTGTTTGTATGGTAAGTCAATCGGTTGCAATTCTCGGTGTTTTTATCCGGTTTTAAGGATGTCTTTTTTTTTTCTTTCAGTTTTCTATGGTTCATGGGGGGTCAATTGCAACTGGCCGATTGTGTCTGTTGCTTAGTTAGGTTTATTATTCGACGTTGGTCGCTTAGATGGTTAGTTGGTTGGGTCAGGTCCGTGATTCGTTTGTTGTTGGTTCCTAATTAAGGTCGTCAGTTTGATAGTTGGTTGGTTTGCCTGTCACTTCAAGATAACTGGTCAGTCCGTGATGTGGTTGGTCTCTATACGTTGATGTTGGTGGGTTGATTGGTTGTGTTGGTGGGTCGTCGATCAGTTTGATAATCAGCTGGTTATTTGCTCAGAAGCTTCATCATACCTGCTCCCTGTTTATGAAACAAAAAAGGAAACACTTACCCGCTTCCTGCTACACAATGAGCGGCAGTAATTATCCAAGTAGCAGAAATGAGCGATCCTCCACAGATGAAACTGTTACGACGCTTTAATGCAATCTAAATTGCGAAACAATCAATATTATTAATACCACAAATTTCACTCATTCTATAAAATTTCATAAAATATCCAATGTCTTCAGTTTGAGGGATTTAATGAACCTTAGCCTTCAAGCTTGCTATATAATCATGATTAATTACAATTCAACAATTCGAGTTTGCCAATGATGATCGAATCAAAAGTTTACCTTTCCGGGACGTGTCTAATACATCCTGTAAATGACATTACAGTGAGGTTTCTCTTCTCTCAAAACAGACAAAGTAGAAGACTTGCTAGAGCAAAGAAATCATACCTGCCACGGCCAAGCTCCAGGCTTCGCATCCTGGCCTCCAATGACACGTGATTGAGTGATGGACGTGAAGCCGCACGGGAGTTGCCCTGGTCGTAAAATTACATTAATTCTGTTCAGTTGGTCATCTTAAAGGGGAATAAGGCCGCAAATATTTCTTGTTCAAGAGAATTATCTCACGACCGTTCTCGTTTTTCGCTTAGGGTTAGGTTACACTTGGGAATGCTTGATCGAGTGAGGTCAACAACAAAGATTGATAGAAATCAAGGATAAAGTTAAAATCAATTTTGCATCGTTTGGCAATCATCAATTCTTAACTTACGAAATGATTAAAATCTAAACGAACAATATAATAAATCTCTCAACGATTTCCTAAAACGACGTCGATAATTTGAGAAGTGTGTGCAAGAACAAGGTTTTGCTTCAACACTGGAAACGAAAATACAGGCTAAAGAGAAATGTAGATTTAGATGCAAATTTGTTGATCTCATTTCTAACGAGCAAAGCTTCAAGGCGATCGAGAGGGAATTTGGCGAGTTGATTGAGAAAAGAATTTTCGATTCGTTCTGTAACCGTTTTAAAGAGATCGCAGTTGGTGCGAAGTATCAAAACATCGTCTACTCGACTTGTGAATGGTTGACCATTGTAGCCGACTTTTTGCATTCGTCGACTCCAAAAACTGTGTTGCAGCGTTCTCGGAACCAAAACCTGACGTTTACTACGTCTTTTGTATTTTATTTTTATTTCCTAGGGAGTGCACTAACGAACTTACCTTGACACATTCTACACGACTTTTGACAGTTTTTTTGCGACCAAACTTTGTTTTTGTTGCCGAAATTTCCACATGAAGCAATTGAGGGACAAATATCAGCGTATTTATGATCATCATTACAATCTGTGGAGAATATTAGATGCTTTAATAATCAATTGCTGTGGTCGTGGGCGCTAAATGGCACACAAAAATCTACGGGGGAGATGGAGGGAATCTCAAAATATGCGTTTTTTTTTTCTTGAAAATCTTTTTCAAATAAAATTTTCGGGAAGGTGTAACCCTTGAATTTCTTATTGGCCGAGATTTTGAGCGCTCACCTTCTCTATTCTTATTAAGCCCATCGGGTAAGACACATAAGACTTGTTATTTCTCAAATTTTACTTCGGCCTCTAAATTTGAACGGAACGTGTGGTTATGGAGAAAGCAGTCTTGTGAATGTAATTATCAGACATCGATATTTTACCTGGTGGTAGAGGGGGTTGAGCTGTTGGCGTTGTCACTTGGGGAGATGGTGCAGCTGTTAGTGTTGGTAGGGGAGACGGACTGGGTGGCGAAAAGCCTGCCTTGTTGATTATCCATGACCTCAGATTAGCGATGCTAGCGTAGACTCCAAACTTGTTAGGGCGGGCGCAGCCATAACCCCAGCTTATGGCTCCTTCCAAAAACCATCTGCCATTGAACTCACAGACAAGCGGTCCACCACTGTCGCCTTGACAGGTATCCACTCCGCCTTGGTCCAGACCAGCACATAACATGGAGTCGTCTATCTTGCCAGGATAGGCATCCAAGCAACGCAATTTTGATACAAGTGGGACGCTGGCTTGCATGAGTGCATTGGGTTGACTGCCACCGGATGCCAGCGTCCCCCATCCACTTATCCAGCAGTGCTTCTTCTTGTTGTTGATGGGAAGAATGTTACTCGGGTTTGATAAACAGACGAGCCCAACCCCTCGACTAAGTACAGCGGGTTTAGCAAGTTTTAGGAGAGCAACGTCATTGCTGAAGGGCTTTGGTTTTTTATAATTCTCGTGGGAAATGATCTGGGCGACGTTGATATCCTGTTCGGTTCCCACCGAGCCTGATACTCGATAATGAGCTCCCAATCTATGTTTAATACAAAATAATTGATCATAAATTAAATCTATTGAAAAATCGCCCGTACCTTATTAAGATAAAATGGTTTCCAAAATTTGCATTATATTTTCTGATTTTGTGTTCTTAGCTTTTCGTTCTTTTTGCTCACAAGTATATTGTATGGTAACGGCTGATTTTTACGCACAGCACAGGATGCGTAGTGCAACTCTGAGGAATCACCTTAACGTTAACCATAATGATGGTTGAAGAACATGTTTAAGCATTGTGTACAACAGGCGCGTAGCGTCCTGTACGCATATACGCACGTGCGTACTTGAAGTGATCAGAAAATTGTGAAAACAATGTTGTGTTTGCGCCAAGTTTGCTCAAAATAAGGGCAAGACGCTTTGTTCTTTGCTTGTATTCACACAACTATTTCAAACAAGAAATAAAGAACGAAGTATTTTTCGCTCAGTTTACTTAGGTTTCTAGATCATATGTACTTGTGCGTACTTGAAAAAATGACCACGCTACGCGCCTGTATAAAGTACAAAATGAATTTAGTTTGATAAATTGTTGTAGTCAACGAAGTTACAGAGATGAGAAGATATATTCTGCTGGGAGCTGGATGTGTTCAAGAGAATTGTTTACTTCATTGTTTTTATTTAGTTTTTTGTTCCTTCACCTTTCTTGTATCAGGATCCACATCAATAGATCATGCATGGACATTAAGTTTCCTGATCTGAAGATTAATTTCATTATAGTCCTTAAGCAAGGTATGCCAACCTGATTTTAACACTAGTGGGCGATGACCGACTAAAGCAATGCGCTGCTGTTACCACCCACAATGGGTCAATTAGTGAGCCTCCACAAAACTGACGGTTAGATTTGGTGAGTATCATTACTTGCCACGGCCAGCTGTTTTTGGGTGCTTCTGTGCCACCAACGATTCGAACACTTGGTCGGGATCCACAATTGCCGGCTAAACAGGTAACAAAAGGAGAGCACTTCAATATTAACGGAAACGGATGCTTGTTCTTTGACCGACTAGATTCGATTTGTTGTCCGTAGGGACGCCTATCAACTGCCTTTAAAATGATTGGACTTTGTTTTCTTATTAGGTTCTTATTATCGTATTCACTTCAGTCCAGCAGTAGATGATGTGTGGCTGGTAATCGTAAGATTGAATAAATACAACTTTATCTCGCGGGGATCACGTGGAACGTGCAGTACTGAATGCAGGTATGTATTTGATATTCCTCCATATCTCGTTGAAAGATATTGAACGACACTGAAATCACGATTGCTAATGACTTAGGACTAAGAACAGTAAATGTGAACAACTATTAAAAACTGTTTTATTTCAGTGGACAATTTTTTTTCTGGAAAGAGATGTTTCAGAAAAGAGCCGTTGAAAACAGTCAGGTTACATAGACACGGTGTCCATGTAATCTTTTTGCACGGGGGAAATTAAAAAAGCGCGCACTATGATTCCAAAAAATGAAATAAAAGATACCTGAAGGCGGAGGGTGTGTGGGGGGAGCTGAAGTGGATGGGGAGGAACAACTCTCTTTCTCTATCGTTACGTCATCAATGGCTATATCTCCTTGCCAAGAACTTCCTCTGATTCCCTCAAATGTCACTTCAACCTCAAAGAATGTAATCAATTTGTTAACTTACATGTTCAGTTTATTCTTGGCTGTATCGATTACACCCTTTTTCGTTTGTTTTATAAAAAATTGGCTAAATTTCCAATACTTTCTCATCATGTTGTGACCGACTTTAACATAAGCTACCAGAGGCACACAAGATCTCCCTAGATACACGGCGGCTTTCAGCCCACAGTCAAGATTTTTGTGAAAAGTATGAAGAGGATGAATCTTCATTCTATGATTTCATTCCAAAAGTAAGAACTTCTTATTAAAGAAGACTTACTCTTCCACTTGAAGCAGAGACGGGAACCTTCGCCTCTATCCACTTGTTTCCCTGACTACCTGACTGGGTGAAAACTCTCGAACTCCCACTATAGACGTTCAGTATTTTCACCGACTTTCCATACATGTGATAAAAGAACCTCAGGCAAAACGCGCCGCCACCAGAACCCGTAAATTTAAGCTTTGCTATGTCTCCGTCTTTTCTTGGGGATGAAGTCTCAATATACATATAATTCCCTGAAATAAGATGAGAAAAGTTATTTCGGTATGAAGTTATCTAGGTACATAACCATTGAAGTAAATGACGACACCAATATATTTTGGAACAGTTCCCATACAATTTACTGTTCAAGCAAAAGGCTTTACATAATGATTGTAGTAAAATGATGCAAGCTAGGACTGACTGATTAGCTTTTGATTCAATGAATGGAGAAAAAACTCTTTTATGAGTGTGCAGGGCAAGCTTTGAAAATCAGTCAAGATTTTCTCGTTTTAGGTGCAAAGCTTTAGAGAAATTGTTAGCATGATGAACACAAACTCTGAAAAGCCGGCCGGCAGAATGATTTCATTACCTCGCAAACGATTATCATATCCTTTAATCAAGGTCTAGCGATCAGAAAACGCAACAAGAGAAAAATATAACTTTTCAAAGGTGACGAATTTTGAACTGATTCCGTATCTACAGTTGTGTTTTTTCTTTCATAGAAATGATTAGGCTCAGTACCTGTATCACTTCTATTTAAATTGCTGGAATAACGTTTATTCCAGCTCGGTCGCGCGGACTTCCCCTAGTTCTTTTCTACCCGTTGTTCGTTATGTTCGATATTCATGTCATCTAAAGTCTTTTGACGAGAAAAGAGGGTCGACGTCTCTCCAGAATACAACACATACCTGAACCTCCGTGGCCCGAAGATGGACCAGTGTTAGACGATGGGGTGGAACCAGATCTCAATGTCCAGTCGAATGTATCTGACTTATCCTGGGTCCAGCCAGCACACATACCACTTTCAAAGTCACACGAAGATACTGCAAAGGAATTTCAACAATGAGAGTTTTTTTCTCCAAATACTATTTCGGAATTATTACTCTAACAAAAGCATAAATGAAAAACGAATGTTGAAAAACGCAGGAAAAAACTTTCATGTTCTTAGGCGGCCTTCGTTACTAAATATGTGTTGGGGTTTATCGTTGCATGATAAAATGTTTTGCAAGGGATTTTAAAAGGAAGAAGGAGTTATATGAAAATGGAAGATTATGTTCTTTATTTTTCTGTACTTTCCATATCACAAATAGAATAAATAAAACAGGTTACGGCATATTTACAAATAGATGGAGGAGTGGTGGCAGGTGATGTCGTTGGGCCTTTTAAACAAAAGTTATAATATTATATTTAGTCATTTAAGGAATTTAAAATTCTATCATTAATGGGTTAGAAATAACCTAAGGCGAGTTAAACATAACTTGATATAGCAGTATAGCATAGTACTCGTAGTAATTGACATGAAAACACGTTAGAGGATGGGCTTTTTTACATAGTCCTCCAACTCTCTTTGAAATATATTGAACGACACTGAAATCACGATTGCTAATACTCAGGACCAAGAAAAACCGATAAACATTAAATGTGACTAACAATCAAAAACTGTTTTCCTTTCAGTATGGTAATTTTTTTCTGGAAAGAGACTTTTCAGAAAAGAGCCGTTGAAAAACAGTCAGGTCGTGTAGACACAGTATCCATATGATATTTTGCACGGGGGTAAGTTAAAAAGCACGCACTGTGATTCAGTAAAATTAAAATAAAAAGATACCCGAGGGCGGATGGGGTGTGGAGGGAGAGGAAGTGGATGGGGCGGAACAACTTCCTTTCTCTATCGTTACGTCATCGATGGCTATATCTCCTTGCCAAGAACTTCCTCTGATTCCCTCAAATGTCACTTCAACCTGAAAGAATATAATCGATTTGGTAACTTACATGTTCAATCGGGAAGGTTGCTTTTCTTCACCAATTTTTGGACGTAGCGAGCCCGCGCTTTTCCTTTGTTTTACCGAAATTGAGCTAAATTTCGATAATTTCTCAGCATGTTGAGACGAATTTTAACATAAGCTACCAGAGGCACACCACAGCTTCTTAAATACACGAGGACTTTCAGCCCACAGTCAAGATTTTTATGAAAAGTTTGAAGAGGATGAATCTTCATTCTATGGTTTCAATCCAAAAGTAAGAACTTCTTATTAAAAAAGACTTACTCTTCCACTTGAAGCAGAGACGGGAACCTTCGCCTCTATCCACTTGTTTCCCTGACTACCTGACTGGGTGAAAACTCTCGAACTCCCACTATAGACGTTCAGTATTTTCACCGACTTTCCATACATGTGATAAAAGAACTTCAGGCAAAACGCGCCGCCATCAGAACCCGTAAATTTAAGCTTTGCTATGTCTCCGTCTTTTCTTGGGGATGAAGTCTCAATATACATATATTTCCCTGAAATAAGATTAGAGTAAAAAGTCGTTTCGACATATTAACCAGATAGATAACCGTAGACTGAAATAAATGACGTCTCCAAAATATTTTGGAACAGTTTCCATACAATTTACTATTGAAGCAAAATCCTTTACATAACTATGATTGTAGCAAAACGACGCAAAGTTAGAACTGATTAACTTTCTGATTGACTGAATGAAAAAGAATGTTTTTTTTTGAGTGAGCTGAGCGAGCGTTGAAAAAGGCAGGAGATTTCATCGCCATGCAAACGGGGAAATTATCACATTCTTTAATCTAGGTCTAACGATCAACCAAACGCAATAAGAGAAATATATTTTTCATTGCTGAAGAATTTTGAATTGATTGATTCCGTATCAACAGTTGTGTTCTTTCTCTTTCATAGAAATTACTAAGCTCAGTAGCTGTGTCACTTCTGTATAAATTGATTGAATAACCTTTATTCCTGCTCGGTCGTGCTGATTTGTCTACTTTTCTACACTTTGTTTATTTCGTTAGATATTTCTGTCCTCTAAGGTCTTTTAATGAGAAAAGAGGGTAGATGTTTCTCCAAAATGTATTACAAAATGATGATTTCAGTGATAAATCTCTTTGATAATTCCCTTCGTGGCGATAATGGTTTCTAAATCATGGTAAAATTGTAACTAATAATTCTTTCAACACATACCTGAACCTCCGTGGCCCGAAGATGGACCAGTGTTAGACGATGGAGTGGAACCAGATCTCAATGTCCAGTCGAATGTGTCTGACTTATCCTGGGTCCAGCCAGCACACATACCATTTTCAAAGTCACACGAAGATGCTGCAAAGGAATTTCAACAATGAGAGCTTTTTTTCTCAGAAGTCAGCTTTTTCATTTTGGATTTATTACTCTAGCTAAAGCTTATATGAAAACCGAAAGTTTAAAAACGTAGGAAAAAACTCTTAAGTTCCTACGCGACATTCGTTTCTTAATATGGGTTGGGGTTAATTTATCGTTACATGATAAAATGTTTTGTAAGGAATTTGAAAAGTTAAACAGGAGTTATATGAAAATGGCAGATTATGTTTTTTGTCTTTCTGTGCTTACTGTATCACAAATAGATTAAATGAACAAAACAGGTTATGGCCTACTCACAACCGGATGGAGGAGTGGTGGCAGGTGCTGTCGTCGGCCTTTAAAAAAAATAAATCGATATATATATATATTTATACATAAATGGGGATCCATACCGGTTCTCCCCCATCCTAGCATCAGCACTGCACTGATGAGGCCCAGAAGGCCAACACAGTACTGTCTGCAGTTAGATATAGCTCTTTGGTATACAAAGCTCTGCTTTCATGTCCAAATTGAGCAATGTGGGACGAGTCATCGCCGCTAGCATTGTGCATAGCTCACTAGGCTCTTCTAGTTTGAGAACTCTGGTATGGCTTAGACGATACTACAAGTGTGGGATCGTTTGGGGATCCATATCGGTTCTCCCCCATCCTAACATCAGCCCAGAAGGCCGAAACAGTTTAAAGCTTCTCGGCCTTAAAAAGTGCTTTTTTCCATACTGTCATTTAGCAATATTTTATAATTATAGAGTAGTGAGATACAATGAATATATGAAGTTCATATATTTTGAACTGCGGTATTGAATACGTATGATGCACGATCCTCGCAGTAGATAGCGCTATTTATGCAATAGCGAAAATCAGACCTGAAAAAAATCAGGCCTGTACGGGACTCGAACCACTGACCTCTGCGATACTAGTGCAGCGCTCTACCAATTGAGCTTTCAAGCCAACTGGGAGCAGGCCGTTAAGTTGATTCGTAATAAACGAAACGGGTTTAATACGAATCAACTTAACGGCCTGCTCCCAGTTGGCTTGTTAGCTCAATTGGTAGAGCGCTGCACTAGTATCGCAGAGGTCAGTGGTTCGAGTCCCGTACAGGCCTGATTTTTTTTTTCAGGTCTGATTTTCGCTATTGCATAAATAGCGCTATCTACTGCTAGGATCGTGCATCATACGTATCTAATACCGCAGTTCAAAATATATGAACTTCATATATTCATCATATCTCAATAATAATAATAGTTTAATATTTGTGGTGCGCAAATGCCATTTACATATGATCAAATGCGCATTTAAACCTAGAGGAGTAAATTCATGCAAAATGAAAGTGTGAAAAACTTTAAAAACCGAAAAATTGAATAAAAAATGTGCTGATTTAGAAAAAGAGAGTATATTGTTTTGACATCAGGTGGGAGTTTTTTTTGGGTTGTTTATTGATTGCAGAATAACACGGCTTAAGTCTTTGCCAACTCGAAAGTTTCCTTTGTCCATTACGCCGGTATTATTTGAATCAACAGACGAGTTATTGCCACATGCTGCAAGCCATTAGAATTGTTCGCATGTTTTACTTTTCAGAGGGGTTATATTTTACTCTGAGTAAGTGTATTCCTCTTGCCAATATGTGCATAGTTAATAAGGAAATAATCTGTCTGCAAAAACACACAAATTCCGATTTAATCAGTTCATCGTTGCGTATGGAACGAAATTCAAGTTCTTTTGCTTCTTCTTCCAATTGAATAATTACTCTGTTAAATGCTGAAGTTCAGTTCTAACTTGTCTGACAATGAAGTACACTTGACCTTTCTTATCATCAATAAATGTTACAACCTAGAGGTAAACATGAAAGACTAGTGCAATTCCTCCACGATACTATCGAACACTTGTGACAATTGCATCGGTAAAACTGTTAATGGCTCTAAGTCTTTGTCCATTCAATTTATATTTATATTTGTGGATTAGTATAATTTTAGAGCCGAGCAAAGAGTTTCCAGCAATGTGATTGGTCGAGCGGTTCCATATATGACGCTATATAAACCGTTCCACGCGGTTTATCTAAAATGTTAGAATAAAATGTTAATAAATGTTACTAAAATGTTATGATTTTAGAAATTTCTCTGTTGTTTAGCTCTGAAATTATACTAAAACTATTATTCGCCTCAGGTTCGGTGAATATTGTCAAATAATCCCCTCGACCTCGTCTCGGGATTATTCGACGATATTCACCTCGCCTTCGGCGAATGATTGTTAAATATTAAGAAAAAAGTTTTATTATTTAAGTCCTAACCGCACGTACTGGAAAAAAAAATTTCTTGGCGACTTTACTCAAACGGAGATAATATTTTTGCATCCGATAAAGTCGTTGTCGTCAAAACATAATTTCGTCTCAGAGTCGAGGTTAATCCCTGGTACAAAATGATGCCTGTCCCTCGCTTACACAACAACACTTCGCAAATCTCATACACATTTTTGCGTTTGCATTTGTCAAGAGTCTGTCTTATTGAAAATCGGAGATATAATTGAAATCAGAACTATGAATATCCTCAAGTCTTAACCTTA